>NW_024081212.1:1202599-1273804 GCF_003009895.1 Hyaena hyaena | reverse complement strand
GACAAATACCATATGTTTGCACGTATAGGAGGATTAGGAGGAACTTGACGGAGGACCAAGGGGGAGAAGAAGGGCGGAAATGGTGGGGGAAAGGGAGAGAGGCAAACCATGAGAGACTCTTGAATGCTGACAAAAACTGAGGACTGATGGATGTGGGGGGGAGGGGGGAACGGGCATGAAGGAGGGCACTTTGGGGATGAGCACTGAGTGTTATGTAGAAACTAATTTGACAATAAACTATTTGTAAAAAAAAAAAAAAGAAAAGAAAAAAAAAGAAAAAGACGCTACGTGAAAGAATTCATACAAAAATGGTCAAATATTGTCCAATTCCATTTCTATGAAATATCCAAAATAGGTAAATCCATAGAAACTGAAAGGAGATGAGAGGTTGCCAGGGAAGGGAATGAAGAGTATCTATCTGCTAATGGCTATGCCGTTTCTTTGGGGGATGCTGAAAATATCCTGGAATTAACACCTTAGTGATGGTTCCCCAACTTTGTAAGTAGACTAAAAACTATGGCATTGTACACTTTAAAAGAGTTACTTTGGGGCGCCTAGGTGGCTCAGTTGGTTAAGTGTCTGACTTCAGCTCAGATCATGATCTCATGGTTTGTGGATTCAAGCCCACATCAGGCTCTGTGCTGACAAGCTGAGAGCCTGGAGCCTGCTTCAGATTCTGTGTGTCCCTCTCTCAAGCCTTCCAGATGACTTTCGTGCATATTAACGTATGAGAATCAATGCCTTTCCAGTTCTTAGCTTTCCCATCCATAATCTCCCCACGGGTTATAAAAATCTTCTTTTAATGTTTATTTTTATTATTTTTGATAGAGATAGGGGAGGGGGGAGGGAGGGGAACACAGGATCCGAAGCAGGCTCTGCACCGACAGCAGTGAGCCCGATGCGGGGCTCAAACCCATGAACTGTGAGATCCTGACCTGATCCGAAGTCAGACGCTCAAACCGAATGAGCCACCCGGGCGCCCCTAAAAATCTTTGACTGTAACTGTATTATACGAAAGTATGGCCAACTTGTTTCTAGTCCTTTCGATAATTCTCAAAGTCAGTGGAAACCTCAAGATTCAAGAAATCTACACAAAGCTTCAGTTAAATGGACACTCTACTGTTCAGAAACCTAGATTAATCAGAATGTATTTCACTTATTAGAAACAGAAAAAGAAAACAAAACTTACACACACACACACAGGTTCTCTGAGTTCTTTTAAAAAACTTTGCAGGCGTAACCCAAGATATACTACAATTTCACTCTATTTTACTTCTCAATTGTGCTTTTAGAAAAGACTACAAAGTAAAGTCCGTTTCCATTACGTCACTGCTCCACAGTAATATGGTGTGGAACTAAACACCAAGGTTCTTTCCCGGTTTGTACAAGAAACATTACTATCGCCATCCCTGGGGCAGTAACATATCACTGTTACGGACTCTCCCCTACCTGTCCTAAGGGGTCTTACCAACTATCTGGCTAAGAGCAAAAGGACCCAAGATGGCTCAGATTCATATTTTTTTATGTTTATTTATTTTTGAGAGAGACAGAGAGACAGCGTGAGCGAGGGAGGGGGAAAGAGAAGGGAGACACAGAATCTGAAGCAGGCTCCAGGCTCTGAGCTGTCAGCACCGAGCCTGACGTGGGGCTCGAACCCACAAGCCGTGAGATCATGACCTGAGCCAAACTCACTCAACTGACTGAGCCACCCAGGCGCCCCAAGGTAGGGTCAGATTAATTTTTTTTTAATTTTTAAAATGTTTATTTATATTTGAGACAGACAGAGCTTGAGAGAGAGAGGAGCAGAGAGAGAGAGGGAGTCAGAACCTGAAGCAGGCTCCAGGCTCCGAGTTGTCAGCACAGAGCCCAAAGCAGGGCTTGAACTCATAAGCCATGAAGTCATGACCTGAGCTAAAGTGGGATGCTTAACTGCCCGAGCCACCTAGGTGCCCCAAGATGGAGTCAGATTCTTAACTGACCACCAGAATTAGGGTTGCTATGAAGTCAGAGTTGGGGTGGTCCATTTTAGGGTCATTTTGATAAGAAAAGTGTGTCAGCTGAGGAAATTGTACAAATATACAGAGAGAAGCAAAAGGGAGAGACCACAAGGAGATGAAAAGCAGAGAGAATAACTTTGGTGCAATGGACTGAATTGTACCCACCAAAATTCATGTCCACCTGGAACATGAGAATGTGACCTTATTTGGAAAGAGGCTCTTTGCAGATGTAATCTGTTAAAGATCAAGGTGGGATTTGTTAGGATTAGGATGGGCCCTAAATCTAGTAACTGGTGTCCTTATTAGAAATGAGAAGGAAAAAAAAAACTAGGAAAGAACACAGATCAAGAGCAAATGGTCATGTGAGGAGCGAGGCAGGGACTGGGAGTATAGACCATGACAGCCAAGGAGCCGTCACAACCTGAAGAGGCAAGGGTTCTCCCCTACAGCCTTTGGAGGGAGTGCACACAGTCCTTCTGACACCCTGATATTGGACTCTGAACTTCTTTAACTATGAGAATAAATTTCTGTGGCTTTATGCCATCCAGTTTGTTGTTTTTACGATGGCAGCCCTAGGAAACTTAATATACTTGGTGACTAATTCCCATTATACGTCTTGCCCCTTAATTCCTCATTTGTCCATTTACATACTCAACACTTAGTTCTTCTACGATTCCAGTAGTGTCTAGGCCCTGAGGATGCAGTATTAAGTTATATAGAAAATATCTGTATTCTCAGGTGACTTTTATGGTATGCGAGTTCTGTTTTAATGAAGTTTTAAAAAAATCTTTGCCGTCTTGGAACTTATCCTTGAATCTTTCCATAAATACCACTTTTTGCATAAACTAGTCAAATGGTTTTCTAGTCCTTGTAACTAAATGATCCCCAAATCACACTCTATAATTCTCTCAGTTCCTGATTACAGAAGGAGCTGCAAATGAATGGTCACAAAAAATACCCACGTTGCCAATTCAATATTATTTTTAATCTTCTCCTTATTTGATCTCTCAGTAAGACTTCATCTACTTAAACATTTGTCTTTGAAACTTTTTTTTTGATATTTTTATTTATTTCTAGGAGAGAGAGAGAGAGAGAGAGACAGCGTGAGCAGGGGAGGATCAGAGAGAGGGGGAGACACAGACTCTGAAATAGGCTCCAGGCTCTAAGCTGGCAGTCAGCACAGAGCCCGACGCGGGGCTCGAACCCACGAACTGTGAGATCATGACCTAAGCGAAAGTCGGATGCTTAACTGACTAAGCCACCCAGGTGCCCCTGAAACTTTTTTTTTATCTTTGTCTTTTTAATGTTTTATTTCTTTATTCTGAGAGAGAGAGNCCCCCCCCCCCCCGACATGCAAGCAGAGGAGGGGCAGAGAGAGAAGGGGAGAGAATCCCAAGCAGGCTCCACACTATCAGCACAGAACCTGATGCAGGGTTCGATCTCCTGAATCATGAGATCATGACTGGGTCGAAATCAAGGGTAGGAAGCTTAACTGATTGAGCCACTCAGGCACCCCCGTCTTTCTTTTTCTTTTGAAACTTTTTTTCTAAGCTTTGAAACCTCCACAGCCTAGAAAATTCTCACATAGATTGGTAATACGGACCGGTAACTCTGGGGATATAAGGAGGGACAGTTACATGAAGAGGCCAAGTTTTCCACCTGCCGGTTCTCCTGCCCTGCTGCCCTTGACTGAACAGAGCTTTCAGGTGTCAGATTCAGCTGGGGAGGCAGGGGGGGCGTCAGGTGTGGAGGTTGTTTCCACGTATGAAGCAAAGCTGTGGGTGGGGCATCTGGAGGGGTGAGAGGCCATGCCAACGTGCGCTATAGGCCGAAACTGCCAGAGCAGAAGCCAGGCTTCTCATGCCATTATACTATGGAAAGGCAGGAGGCTAGAATAATTCCAGTGGTGCTGATGAACTGGAGGGAATCAGTATAAAGCCCCAAATGTTAATGTATGTCAGCATGAAAATTGGTATCGATGTGTGTCTACCCATGTATGCTACATAGCTACACTCTCAGTTCTGTCTACCAAAAGGCTCTAGAAGTAACGAATTCCTTCAATAACCACATACAGCACTCAGGTCTTGGTTCCTAAATAATATTCTCTACTAAGAGGAACCAGAGCTCTTGAAAAAAATGGCTGAGTCCCAAGACTGAAGCAGGAAAATAGAAGATGACCCTGGAATAGAGCTTGCTGCATCAGAAAGCAAGGAAGTGCTCAAGGAATGATGGAGACACATCCCGTAAGAGTGGCTTGATGGGGCTCTGCTAGCCAAGTACAGGACGATTTGACCATCAAAAATATGATAGATTTAACAGTTTGTAACCCTCAGAGTTAAAAAGCAATCCAAGAGTCTGTCCTGATCTGACACTTTAAAATGAATAAATGAATATATGCATACATAATAAATAAGGGAGAAGGGAGAAATGCCAATGAATAAAAAATCTAGAATGAAGGATATTTTCAAGAGATTGTCATTTGGAAGTTTCATAGTAATAGATATGGACAAAAATCACTAATGGACACTAAATCCATAGGAGAAAATTTGGTGAGAAACATACGTTTTCATAATATCAAAGCATCTCCCTGTGGGGAAACAGGTTCAACTTACATAAATGGGTTAGAAAAAAGCTTAGGATAGAAAGCTGCCACCCCAGGGCGAAAGCACCCAAGGTGAGCTAGCAAGATACTGCTACGGGATCATGAGTAGCTTATTATTATAAGCTTCTATAACTTATTATATCACCTTCAGGAAAACTACTTTCCATCTGATGCCAACAGACTCTTGTACTTTATTTATTTATTTATTTTAAATGTTTTATTTATTTTTAGGAGAGAGAGAGAGAGACAGCGTGAGCAGGGGAGGGTCAGAGAGAGAGGGAGTCACAGACTGAAACAGGCTCCAGGCTCCGAGCTGGCAGTCAGCACAGAGCCCGACACAGGGCTCGAACCCACGAACTGTGAGATCATGACCCAAGCGAAAGTCAGACGCTTAACCGACTAAGCCACCCAGGCGCCCCAGACTCTTGTACTTTAATCACAAACTCCACTTGTCCTCCAGACCCTCTGCTTCTTACACACACAAGTTAATGATCACTGCCTGGTTGTTTTCTCCATGTTCATGGGTATAAGATCTTGTTTTCTTCATGGTCACTATGTGGGTAGTATCTTGTGAGCTCAACAAATACAGAGATGAAACCCCTGGTCGGGGCTCTTATCTCCTCCCGGACATTAGCATCTCTTGTATTCAATTCTGTTATTCCCTCTCCTGCTGGACGGAAGAGAACTCCAGACTCATAGTGTGCTACAGCTCCCCACAAAATATTTTTAAGTAATACACATGCTAATTTTACTGTGGAGAAACAGAGCAAACACTATCTTCACCAGGTGAAAAATGCAGCATCACCGGTAAACAAAAACCAACACAGCATGTGTCTGATACAATCCACTGAGACGAACACTGCAACACCTGTGCTATTCTGGTCAAAAAGGCTTAAGTCAGAAGGCAACATCTACTACAAAGCTGTCATCATGAAGACAGTATGGTATTGGCACAAAAACAGACACACAGGCCAATGGAATAGAATAGAGAACTCAGATTTGGACCCAAAAGTGTACAGCCAACTAATCTCTGACAAAGCAGGAAAGAGTATCCAATGGAAAAAAGACAGTCTCTTTAACAGATGGTGCTGGGAGAACTGCGCAGCAACATGCAGAAGAATGAACATGCAGATCATTTTCTCACACCATACACAAAAAATAAACTCAAAATGGATAAAGGACCTGAACGTGAGACAGGAAACCATCAAAACTCTAGAGGAGAAAGCAGGAAGCAAACTCCTTCACCTCCACTGCAGCAATTTCTTACTTGACACATCCCCAAAGGCAAGGGAATCAAGAGCAAAAATGAACTATTGGGACCTCCTCAAGACAAAAAGCTCTGCACAGCAAAGGAAACAATCCATAAAACTAATAGGTAACTGACAGAATGGGAAAAGATAGTTGCAAATGACATATCAGATAAAGGGTTAATATCCAAAATCTATAAGGAACTCACCAAACTCCACACTCGAAAAACAAACAACCCAGTGAAGAAATGGGCAGAAGACATGAACAGACACTTCTCCAAAGAGGACATCCAGATGGCCAACAGACACATGAAACGATGCTCGGCATCCCTCCTCATCAGGGAAATACAAATCAAAACCACACTGAGATACCACCTCACGCCAGTCAGGGTGGCTAAAATGAGCAAACCAGAGGACTCTAGATGCTGGTGAGGATGTGGAGAAACGGGCACCCTCCTACACTGTTGGTGGGAATGTAAACTGGTGCAGCCCCTCTGGAAAACAGTGTGGAGGTTCCTCAAAAAATTAACAATAGAACTCCTAATGACTCAGCAACAGCACTGGTAGGAATTGACCCAAGGGATACAGGAGTGGTGATGCATAGGGGCACACGTACCCCAGTGTTCACAGCAGCACTCTCAACAACAGCCAAAACATGGAAAGAGCCTAAGTTTCCATCAACGGACGAATGGATCAAGAAGATGTGGTTTATCTATACAATGGAATACTATCTGGCCTGTGTAGCAACATGGATGGAACTTGAGGGTGTTATGTTGAGTGAAATAAGTCAGGCAGAGAAGGACAGATACCATATGATTGCACGTATAGGAGGATTAGGAGGAAATTAATGGGGGACCGTGGGAGAGAAATAGTGGGGAGAGGGAGGGAGGCAAACCATGAGAGACTCTTGAATGCCAAGAACAAACTGAGGGCAGATGGGGGGGAGGGGAAGGCGGGTGATGGGCATGGAGGAGGGCACTTGTGTGGATGAGCACTGGGTGTTATATGGAAACCAACTTGACAGTAAACTATTAAAAAAAAAGAAACAAACAAAAAAAAGAAGGCGACATCACATAAACCCACACTGAGGGACATTCTACAAAGTCATTGGCCTGCATTCTCAAAAAGTGTCAAAGTCATGAAAGACAAAGACTGCTCTAGACTGAAGGAGACTAATGATACCTAAATGCAACATGTGATCCTGAATTGAATCCTGGGCCCGTAAGAGACATGATTGGGTCAAATCAAGAAAATGTCATGACAGAACCAAGATATTTGATGATAGTTTTAGATCAATGTTAACTTCTTATCTGATGGTTAACTGTGGTGATGTGGAAATGTCCGTGTACTTTCAAAATACACACTGAAATTTTATAGAGTAATGAAGCAATACTCCTTCAGCATATCCCAAAGGTGTCAGAGATGTTATCAACTGGGTCATCTGATTGAGAGAGTATCAGGATCTCTAAACATTACTTCTGGTAAACGTTTATGTAAATTTACAGGTTTTTTTATTTAATGTTTATTCATTTTTGAGAGACAGTGTGACAGAGCGTGAGTGGGGGAGGGGCAAGGAGGGAGAGAGAGAGACACACACACACACACAGAATCTGAAGCAGGCTCCAGGCTCTGAGCTAGCCATCAGCACAGAGCCTGATGTGGGGCTCGAACCCACGAACCATGTGATCATGACCTGAGCGGAAGTCAGACACTTAACTGACTGAGCCACCCAGGTCCCCCTAAAAAAGTTAAAAAATTTAAAGCGCAGTAATAATGGAATCCCATTACTTAAATCGATAGCCCATGCAAAAAAAATGGGTAGGGGCTAACCAATGAACATAAAGAGTGACAGACTTAGAAATCACATCATATTAACTACGGAGTCAAGCAAGAATCATCAACAGATGCTAAGAACACTGGGTAAAAGTGTAACGTGCAATTTGCAAACTGTCAAAGTATCTCCTTATAAGTTGCTTTTTAACTACAAAGGGTCAAGAAGTGAAGTAGAGAAACCCGGAAAAGACCACCTTGGTCAAGGGACCCAAGTGAGCAACAAACAGCAAGGCGACAAATGCTGACATTTGTATCCGGACACAATGCGATGAACAGGACATATCACCTGCAGAATCATCAAAAATGCAGAAACTAATCGAATGAATCTGATCCTGAGGAAATGGCAAACAAACCCAAACTGAGGCACTCGCCTGATCTCTGCAAACATGTCAATGTTCTGAAACACCAAGAGCTAAGGGACTGCTCTCGATTAAGAAACTAAAGAGATACAAGAGCTAAAATGCAAAGTGTGACCAGGAGGTAGAATCCAACAGGAGAGGATTACTATAAAGGGCATTCCTGGGACAACTGGAAAAGTCTGAATAACTATTATATTAGATGATACTATTAAATAAGTGCTCCATGTCCCAAATGTGGTTCTGGGGTTACATCAAAGACTCTCCTGTGGTCAGGAACATGCTAAAGGGTTTGGAAATAAACAATCAGGATAACCGTAATCTCCCCTCAGAGGGTTCAGCAAACCTAGTAACATATTCAATAAACAGAGATAAGTGAATCTGGGTAAAAGGCATTGAGGAGATGATATTCTTGGAACTCTTAAGCAAATGTGAAAATATTTCAAAATAAAACATTTCTTGGGATGCCTGGGTGGCTCAGTCGGTTAAACATCCAACTTTGGCTCAGGTCTGATCTCACGGTTCATGGGTTCAAGCCCCGCGTCAGGCTCTGTGCTGACAGCTAGCTCAGAGCCTGGAGCCTGTCTGGATTCTGTGTCTCCCTCTCTCTCTGACCCTCCCCTGCTCATGCTGTCTCTCTTTCTCTCTCAAAAATAAATAAAACATTAAAAATTAAAAAAAATAAGTAAAACATCAAAAAATTTTTAAAAAATTTCTTAAAATGCTATCAACAATAAGTATCTCTGGGCTTTGGGATTTCAACTAACTTTCATTCTCCTCTCATATTTACAGTTTGAATTTGTTTACAATACAAATATGACATCTGCATCATCATAACAAGAGTTATTTTTATTTTGGAAGGAAAACTGTGATCTCACACCATGCGGTATAGTCTAAAGCATATTTCTTTGAATACCAGTTTCACAGTTTATTATACATGTTATAAGGAACACTTTATCATAGGTGCTTCTTTACAGCTGAACTCTTCGGAGCTTTAAACATGCTAGTGCATATGCTATAGACAGTAAGACACAGCTAAATAAGAGACACCACTGAAAAAAAACTTTTTAAGGAAAAAAAAATCACTACCATGATAAACACACATGTAGTAAAATGAGCACCAATCTCAGAAATAAAACTGTAGGGTGTATTATTAGAATCATCAAAACATAGAATTACATGGGTCTTCTGTTAACTGGTTGCCATTTTTTTCACGAGCAATCTAAAAGACACAGACTTGGAAACCTATGACAGTACGCCTTGGATGGTTCTACAAAAAAGAATCTTAACCAGAAAGGAAAAATAAGGCAAGTAGCAACAAACTGAGTCACTTAATCCCTACCATCCACCAACTTAACCTGACATATATTTTGAACATGAAATTGCCACTTGTCGGACTGATTGCTTCTGAATTTCACCATGTAGTCATGGGACCGATTCAGAGTGAGCTTTTCTTCATCTTGCCAAGTATTTTGGGAATTGGAGACCTTTAATTTTTTACATAAACTTAATTCTTAGTCAAGGCGCCATGGATGCTCTTGGTAAATTTAATCTCCTGTTGTTCGCTGTCTTCGTCATTTTCCCTCTTTAACTTCAGCTTATGGAATCTGGTTAAACTGGGGTCTACAGAGAATCTTCCTGCACTGACACGCTCTCCTCTCAGACTGATTCTTCAAGATCCCGTAGAGGGAAAGTTATAGGGTAGCAAGTTCCTCCCTGACTCTCAGCATCAAGAAGAGCTGGGCCGTAAAAGAGCTTCTCTGCGCCTCTCTTCAGTTAAATGATAGTAAGAAAAGGTCTTGTCATTTTCACAACACAACGTGGTTGCCACAAAGACTCCTGCAACCTCTGCCCCAACTCCATACAAGGTCATGTACTTCTACTTAGTTGACATAAAAGAGTACTTAGGAGTCACTTTTAACAATTCATCTAGCCCAACACCTCCTCGTAAAGAACATTTGCTACTTTCTGATTACTTTATCACAAATATATCTATCTTCCGTTTGCTTCCAGTTCTGTAATTCTGCCCAAGTTTCAAATGGATAATCACTGCTGCTCCACACCCAACGTGGGACTTGAACTCAACTTGTGAGATCAATGGCCACATGCTCTACTGACTGAGCCTGTCCGGTGCCCTTGATAATCACTGCTTTACATGAAAAACAAATCTCTCAGGGCATCTGGCTGGCTCAGTGGGTTAAGTGTTCAACTTCAGCTCAGGTCATGATCTCCAGGTTCATGAAGTCCAGCCCCGCGTCAGGCTCTGTGCCAACAGCCCGGCCTGGAGCCTGCTTCAGATTCTTTTTTTTTTTTTTTTTAATATTTTTATTTATTTATAGGAGAGACAGAGAGAGCACGAGCAGGGGAGGGTCAGAGAGAGAGGGAGACACAGACTCCGAAACAGGCTCCAGGCTCTGAGCTGGCAGTCAGCACAGAGCCCGATGCAGGGCTCGAACCCACAAACCGTGAAATCATGACCTAAGCGAAAGTCAGACGCTTAACCAACTAAGCCACCCAGGCGCCCCACAGATTCTTGTCTCCCTCTCTCTCTGCCCCTCCCCTGCTCACACTGTCTGTCTCAAAAATAAATAAAACATTAAAAAACAAAACAAAACAAAACAAACCCTTTCAAGAACAAATACCTCTCAATACAGGAAAAAGCCCAAGGGAAAGATAAGTCATGTATCTAAAGTTAGCGCAACAAAACTTGTCTCCTCAGCCTTCAAATAATATATCTTTGAGTGGCCTTCCCTTCACTTCAACTGATTTCTTCTTTTAAGGGACTATCTAAGCTCTGAATTAGAAGACTGTATACCTCACACTGCTATTAATTCTCTTATCAAAACCAATCACTTCTCAACCCACACTGAAATTTTAACTCCTCTATAAAAGTCTCCGCTGCACAATAGCTCTAAAACATTCCACCAAATACCCTCAGCGACTCACATTAGAGTTTGCAACTTTAATACATTCCAGAAACATGAGATGAAACGTGACACATTTAAGATGAGGAGAGAAAAATCCCGGGAGTTTTCAAAAACGAAAAGGTTGCATCTGATGCCGGGACTGGAGGGCATTATAACAGCAGTCTTCTATTTATACAGTCCTAAAGGTCTTAATTAATCTCTGATGGTGTAAATAGTTGCATAACCCCATTTCATTACTAACAACAGTACCTACCCTGTATCTCCCAATCCGTGAAGGAAAATCACCTATAAGAGAAGAGGAAAAATTAATAAATGTCTGAACAACCCCACAGAGAAGTGTTAGGCACGGAGGCTCTGGCTCAGGTGCGTGCCAGAATTACACCACGCTGCCTTCAGCAAATTAATCTCTGCAGACCTGTTCAGAGACACAAAATCCTTCACTTCCCTCCTTGAGTTCCGAAGATAACGCGGCCCCAATTGGACATTCTTAACGGCAGGTGACCACCCATTTCAAGAAAAAGATCTTGTCTCCTTAGAGTCAGACCATGAAAGCCTCGAATAAGCTGTAGAATTTTTCCATCGCAAAAAGGAACTTCCGGGCGGGGGTGCGGGGGGGGGGGGGCTGTACAAATAAGTTTGAGATCCTCATACACAAGTCTCCTAAAAACAAAAACAACAACAACAGCAAAAAACCCAAACCAAACCAAGCACCTCTGATTTTGCGAGACACGACATTTTCAAACTTCTTTAGTTCAGAACAAGAGCGCAAGGTAAGAAGATAAACCATTCCCGCATCACTAACGAGACAGAAGCAGGGTAGAAAACCCCGCACGCCACTGCCCCCAAGCTGGGACTGGGGGGAGGGGAAGGGGTCCGGGGGTCCCGAGCCCGCGCTCGCTCCGCAATGCGGACAACTCGGGTTCGGGGGCTGTTGCGGGGCGGGGGCGGGGGGGGGGATGCGAATCCTCCGCCTCGGCGGCGACCCGGCGCCCGCCGCACGCAGCCGGATGCCGCGGCGCGCCGATCGTCCCCACCCCACCCCACCCCGACGAGGGGCAGGGCTGGGCGCCCCCACCCACCGGTCGCCGGCCGGCCTGCGACGCCGACCCCGCGCGACAGGCGGTAGCCGGCTGCGGGCCGAGCGGGCCCCTCCGAGCCCCGGCCGCCGCCACTCACCGCAGCGGTGGCTTTCCGGGCGGCGGGCACGATGGCGGGAAGCGGGGCGGACATGTTATTGCCGCACATACACCGGCTCGACTGGCGGAGCGCGTCGGAAGAAAAAGGGACAACGGGCGCCCGGCCCGGCCCAAGGGCGTGCGAGCGGCGAGTCCCGACCCGCCCCTCCGGGCGCGCGCTCAGGCGCGTGCGCGCCCGCGCCGCCCTGGCCGGCTCCGCGCGCGCCCGCGCTCCGCGAGGCAGCTCGGCCGCCCCTCCCCCGCCGCTCCCCCCGCCGGGCGGGTCACAATGCCCGGCTTCTCCGCCCGCGCGATTGGCTGCGGCCGCGGGGCGGCCCGAGCTGACCTCCTCGGACCCCGCGGCCCGCGCGTGCTCCGTGCGGGTGGCCACGTGGCGCTCCCTCCCGTGGGGCGTCCCGGCCACCCCGGGGACGGCGCGAAGGCCCAGGCCGGCAGCGTGGCCCCCGGAGCCTACCTTTATCGTCCTCTCCTGGGGCCCCGTAATGAAAAGAATGATCCCCAAAGCCGGCCGTACCCAGTCCCAGATATGCATTCCTTTGTCTCCCAAAGCCTGGGTGTACTCTGGGTCGTGAGTCAGGAAGGACTGGAAGGGGAGAGGCCGGTGGAGCTCTCGCTGTGTCCGTTCGGGGCTCTAGCAGTGTGCAGTTTGGGGGTCGGCTCCCCTCCGCCTTTAAACTTCACCTGGGAAGGAGAACACTCGATTGCACCGAAGATTCACAATATGACTGACGACTATTGACACTGTGCTGATCAAGCACAAGATTGGATGGCCCCTTTTCTGCACGGTGGCTCAAAGCCGATCACTGCGTCCCCCGCAGGGGATAAGAGGCAGAAACACGTAAAGCCAAACGCCTTGAACTTCAGAAGTTAAGAATTCGGTGGAGAAACTTGAAGGATGTATACAATCTTTAGAGAGTATCGCCTGAGGTGGGGAAGGAACCTGGGGAACAAAAGTGTTTAAAAAACCCACTTCACTTTAATTCACATGGTGACCAGAATGCTGAAGGATTGGGGATCTTATTGGTACGGTTGTTATGACTCTTTATCTTGGATTTGAGGTCTGAGAATTCAAAAATGTTAAATTGATGCTGCTTTATTGAAAATGATACTGTGACTCGTTCGTTTCCCAATGAGTATACGTGTTTATGTCAGGCTTTTAAGTATTTGGTTGTGATGTAAATAAATGCTATCTGTAGTTACTAGTGTGAAAAGGACATATTCCCTAGCATGTGACTTTTTCTATGATGTAATATGTATAGTTCCAGGGGCACCAATCCGTCCTAACAATCAACTTCCAACAGTGGGGAGTTGGGCCTCTCAATTTGATGTGTTTCAGTCACCTGCCCCCCCCCACCCCGTTACCTGTCCAAATACTACTATCCCTGCAAGATACTCCCAAGTCGTACATCCACTAAAGAACCTCAATGTTCTAGTTAATTGATCGCTTTTCCTCCGGTAAGGGAATGAAAAAAATATAATTGAAAAAAGACAAAATTATCATGACTTTCAGAATTAACAGAAAATAGGGAAAATTTAATAAAAGCTATTTAGAAATTACAAACTATTTAGAAATTAGCAATATAGCCAGTTACTAAATCAATATACAAAAATGAGTGGTTTTTCCAGCTGCAACCAATAGCTGGTTAGAGTAAAGGAGAAAAATATTTGCAAAAGAAGTTTTAAAAAATATATTCAAGCAAAACTTAACAAGAATGTATCAGAGCTATATCAGAAAAAGCATGAAGGCACCAAGGTACAAGAAAAGTCAAAAAATCGGACAGGAAGATGCACGATTATAAGGTTATTAATTTGCTCAGAATTGCTAATACAATGTACTTCCATTAAAATCCCAATAATTTATACTTTGATAGCAATTATTTTGAATATCCTAATAATATTTTCTAATTTTCTAAGATAATTCTAAAATTCATAAATGTGGAGAATAGACATGTAGGAAAATCCAGGAATATAAAAAAGAAATACAGCAATTTGAGGTACCCACCCTACCAACCATGACATTGAAGGAGATCAGAATACACTGCCCCAAATTATGCCATTTGGCATATTGATTATTTTGCTTTGAGAAACAATAGATGAAGAAAGAGGCCATCTGGGGGTTTCCTTTATCTAAGACCAGAAACTCTAAGAAATGAGGACTGCCATAAATCTCCTCTCCTGGGGGGAGATTTATGGCCACAAAGACAACAGAAAGCTGGCACGAAAATGGCCTTTCACAAACAAACTTTGCTAAATAAAACCCTTTTTTCTTTGTCTTATCATTTCTCCATAAATTTATTTCTCTCTCTTAAAATGGTACTTAAGCCTCCATGTCTGACTACCTCTCTTGAGTTTTTTTTCCCCTCCTTAAGTAATCTCGAAGACCAACGTAGGGCTCAAAATCATGACCCCAAGATCAAGATCGCATGTGCCATGGACTAGGTGCTCCAAGTCTTTAAAAAAAAATTTTTTTTAATGTTTTATTTATTTCTGAGAGAGAGAGAGACAGAGTGAGCAGGGAAGGAGCCGAGATAGAGGGAGACACAGAATCTGAAGCAGGCTCCAGGCTCTGAGCTGTCAGCACAGAACGCTACACAGGGCTCGCACCCACAAACCGTGAGATCATGATCTGAGCTGAAGTCGGACGCTTAACCAACTGAGCCACCGAGGCACCCCTAGGTGCTCCAAGTCTTTAGAGTTTCTGTGTCATTTCTGTGAGGTCCCCAACATAGGCGTATGAAATAAACCTTTCTCTCCTGTTAATCTTTTTGTCAGTTCCTAAGAGAGTAGAATCAAAAGTGTTTTCTCTGCCCATCAAGATCACCTAGAGTTACAGAAGTAAATTCCCAATGTAAGAAAGTACAGTAGATGGGATCATTTACTGAATTCCCTCAGTTACATGGATTTGTTTCTAGAACAGAATTAAAACTGCAAGAAAAATAAAACATAAGAGAAATAGGTATATGGTAAGGGTAACGTTTCAAATCAACAGAAAAATGGGTTTTTCAGCAGAGAGAATACCTGTCTACCTTTGAGAGAAAATTCAGGTGGCTTCTCCATCATTCCTCTCACTGACTGGTAGGCAACATCCAGAAGAGAAAATCCAAAAGACCAACACAAGGAAGTGCCCAATGTTTCAAATTATGGAAGAAATGCAAATTAAGACAATTTACTACTTTAGATGTGTGATATTGGAAAGAACAAACAACGTTAAATTGCACACACTGCTACTGACAAAATGGAATGAAACTGAAGAACAGTTGGGAAAGATGTGGTGAAGTTACAGATGTGCAGTGTGAGACAATTAGTAACAAAGAAACCTCACCGAAACAGAATGCAGAGGTTTGGGCAGGGGGAGCTCTGCCCTACCACGGCCTGGTGAATTGCAGACCCCACGGGGAGGACATAGACTTGACCTTACTTGGGCTTCCTTTTGCAGGTGGACACTTCTCTACTCTTTGAGCTTGAGCAAGAGCTGCTTTTTTCCTTCTGCCCCTCTACCTCCCAAACAGCTCAGCCAAAGAGAAGTTACCAAATGTCAAATTCCCAATTTACTCAGATGGACTTTTAGTTTATAGCAACCTTCCCAACTTAACCCCTTTCCTCCTTAACAGAGGAGGAAACTTTTGTTCCCCGGACTTACCTTTGGTTTTGCCACAGTTTATTTGTACCAGATTATACTTCATTTTTATTCCTGAACAAACCCATCTTTTGCTGGTAAAATAACCAGCAGTTTTTACTTTCTAAAGTCAACAGCAACTAGGACCCGACAACTACTCTGAGACATGCCTTGGAAACCTTACAAAGCATCACTATGTACGGTGAAAAATTAAGAGTTACCTAAACACTTATTGACAGTAAATGGATGAATTAATGGTTATTTTCATATGAAATTATACAAAGGTGACAATGTATGAATGATAGGTAAATACAGCAACATGAGCAGGTTTCAAAAATAATGCTGAATTTTTAAAATGCTCATTTACTTATTTTCAGAGAGAAAGAGAGAGCTGGGGAGGGACAGAGAGAAAGGGAGAAAGAGAATCCCAAGTTCTGCACAGAGCGTGATTCAGGGCTCCATCCCATGAACCATGAGATCATGAAATCAAGAGATGGATGCTTAACCAACTCAGCCACTCTGGTGCCCCAAAAACAATGCTAAAATTTTTTTAATTTCAAATATTTTTTAAAAATTTTTTATTTATTTTATTTATTTTTTGAGAGAGAGAGACAGAGAGCAAGCTGGGGAGGGGCAGAGGGAGACACAGATTCTGACGCAGGCTCCAGGCTCTGTGCTGACGTGGGGCTTGAATTCACAAACTGTGAGATCATGACCTGAGCCGAAGTCGGAGGCTTAACCGACTGAGCCTCCCAAGCGCTCCACAATGGTGAACTTTTAAAAAACAAACTACAAACAAAAAAATAAAATTTTATAAGTTTAGAAGCCTATGAAGAAATCATATATTGTTTCCTTCAGCAATTTTATTGAGATATAACATGACAGAAAACGAACTGCACATATATAAAGTGTGTAATTTGAGGAGTTTTGTTTTATTATATACTCCTGAATTTATCACTGCAGTCAAAATAATGAACATATGCCTCACACACAAAAGTTCTCTTGGCTCCTTTGTAATCTGTCCCTGTCACTTCCCTCTGTGGTACATTCCCAAGAGACCTCTGATCATTTTCTAGCACTTCTTTTACTCAGCATCACTATTTAGAGATCTATCCATATTGTTGCATCAATTGTTCATTTTTTAAATTGCTAAAGTAGCATTCCATGGCATACCATTATTTGTTTTTCTGTTCATCTGCTGGTGAACATTTGAATTGTTTCAACTTTGGGGCTATTACAAAGAAGCTACCATTACCAATCCTGTACAAGTTTTCTTGTGAACATGTGCTAACATTTCTCTTAGAGTGGGACTGCTCAATCAAGTAGGTGAAGCCTTCACTCTTTAAAAACCTGGTAAAATATTCTCCAAAATAGTTCTTTTATATACATCACATCTTTCATCCATTTTTTTAAACTGGGTTGTCTTAATATTATTGCGTTGTAAGAATTATACAAATACTTAGTTACATATACCTTGTCAAATACATGTTTTAAAAATACTTCTCTCAGGGGCGCCTGGGTGGGTCGGTCAGTTAAGCATTGGACACTTGATTTTGGCTCAGGTCATGATTTCACCATTCATGAGTTTTAACCCCACATCAGGCTCTGTACTGACAATACAGAGCCTGCTTGGGATTCTCTCTCTCTCTCTCTCTCTCTCTCTCTCCCCCTCTCTTTTTGTACCCCTCCCTTGCTCTCTCTTTCTCAAAATAAATAAACATTAAAAAAATACTTTCTCCCAATCTGTGGCCGAACTTTCCACTTTCTTATATGCATTTTAAAGAGTAAAAGTTTTAATTTTCATGAAATCAAATTTATCGATAGTTCTTTTATAGTTTATGCCTTTTATTGTAGTTTATGCTTTAAGAAATTTTTGCATAACCCAACATCACTAAGATTTTCTCCTTTGTTTTCTTCCAGAAGATTTAATTTTAGCTATTATATTTAGGTGATTTATTATGACCCATCTTGAACTAATATTTTCATATGGTATGAAATAATGATTGAGATTTTTTTTTTTGCATATGGCTGTCTGATTGTCCATTATTATCCGTTGAAAAGATTATAATTTCCTCTAAGTCTCTTGGCACCTTGGCCAAAAATTAATTCTCCATTGGATATCTATACACAAGAGAATGAAGTTGGACAGCTATCTCACATCATATACAAAAATTTACTCAAATGAATGAAAGCTTTGATATGTCTGAAATAGTTGTTATTTCACTTTCATTCCTGAAATGTATATTTACAGAATGTAAATGTAGAATTTTATATGACTACAGTTTTCCTTTCACTCACTGTCTTCTGGTTTTCATTCATTCCTGTGAGAAATCTGTTGTCATTCTCACCTTTGTTCTTCTGTACTGGTGTTTTGATTTTCTGGCGGCTTTTAAGTGTATTCCTTATCACTGCTTTTATGCAATGTAATTATTGAGAACATTGGTGTTGTTTTCTGGTTTATTTTACTTAGCGTCTATTGTGCTTCTTAGGCATGTGAGTTAATAGGGTTTTTTTGGTGACTTAATAGTTTTTTTTTTAATGTTTTTATTTATTTCTGAGAGAGAGAGAGAGACAGCATGAGCAGAGGAGGGTCAGAGAGAGAGGGAGACACAGAATGTGAAGCAGGCTCCAGGTTCTGAGCTGCCAGCACAGAGCCTGACGCGGGGCTCGAACCCACAAACCGCGAGATCACGGCCTGAGCCGAAGTCAGACACCCAACCGACTGAGCCACTCAGGCGCCCCAGTGACTTAATAGTTTTAACTAAATTTGGAAAAATTTTATCCGTTAATTCTTCAAAACTTCTTGTCCCATCTTCCCTCCTATTTAGTTATGCAGTTATAACTGAAATTAGGACACTTGATGTTATTCTACAGCTCACTGATATATATTTTCCCCAGTATTTCCTCTCTTTCATTGTAAATAATTTCCATTAAGTCTTTAAGTTTGTTGCTCTTTTTCCACAGTATATGACTTGCTTGTAATTTTATCCATACCATTTTCTTCTTGGACATTATCTTTTTCACCTCTAGACATTTGTTTGTGGTTTGCTTGTTGTCCTTTATTTTAGTTATTTTTTTAACTTTTTTTATTATTTATTTTTGAGAGACAGAGCACGAGTCGGGGAGGGGCAGAGAGGGAGGGAGACACAGAATCCAAAGCAGGCTCCAGGCTCTGAGCTGTCAGCACAGAACCAAATACACAGCTTGATCATGAGAACATGACTTGAGCCGAAGCCAGATGCTCAAACAACTGAGCCACTCACGTGCCCCTGTTTGTTGTCTTTTAGATTAGCAAACTTCTTAACTGTGGTGAAACACACGACCCAAAATTTGTAAGTGTACAGTTCAGAAGGGTTGAGTGTATTTACATTGTTGGGCAATAGATATTTTTTTAACACCTTCCATATCTCCTTAAAATGCTTATCCTTTCTCTTTCTTGAACATATGAACTATATTTACTGTTTAAACATTCTTGCTACGCATGGCCAGATTTCATTGTTTCTCATTACCATGTAGTATTCCCTGCTATAGATAAACCACATCTTCTTGATCCATTTGTCTGTTGATGGACACTTAGGCTCTTTCCATGTTTTAGCTATTGTGGAGAGTGCTGCTATGAACATTGGGGTACATGTGCTCCTATGCCTCAGCATTTCTGTATCCCTTGGGTAAATTCCTAGCAGTGCTATTGCTGGGTCCTAGGGGAGTTCTATTGTTAGTTTCCTGAGGAACCTCCACACTGTTTTCCAGAGGGGCTGCACCAGTTTACATTCCCACCAACAGTGTAGGAAGGTGCCTGTTTCTCCACATCCTCACCAGCATCTAGAGTTCTCTGATTTGCTCATTTTAGCCACTCTGACTGGCGTGAGGTGGTATCTCAGTGTGGTTTTGATTTGTATTTCCCTGATGAAGAGGGATGCTGAGCATCGTTTCAGATGGTTGGCCATCTGGATGTCCTCTTTGGAGAAGTGTCTGTTCATGTCTTCTGCCCATTTCTTCACTGGGTTGTTTGTTTTTCGGATGTGGAGTTTGGGGAGTTCCTTATAGATTTTGGATATTAACCCTTTATCTGATATGTCATTTGCAACTATCTTTTCCCATTCTGTTGGTTGCCTATTAGTTTTGTGGGTTGTTTCCTTTGCTGTGCAGAAGCTTTTAATCTTGATGAAGTCCCAATGGTTTATTTACGGATGGACCTTGAGGGTGTTATGCTTAGTGAAATAAGTCAGGCAGAGAAGGACAAATATCACATGTTTGCACATATAGAAGGATTAGGAGGAACTTAACTGAGGACCATGGGGGAGAAGAAGGGGGGAAATGGAGAGAGGTAAACCATGAGAGACTCTTGAATGCTGAGAAACAAACTGAGGACTGATGGATATGGGGGGGAGAGGGGAGATGGGCATGGAGGAGGGCACTTGTGGGGATGAGCACTGGGTGTTATATGGAAACCAATTTGACAATAAACTATTTGTAAAAAATAAAAATTAAAAAATTAAAAAAATTTAAAAAATAAACATTCTTGCCAATTATTTCTGTCATCTCTGTCGTTTCTGGATCTACTTAGATTGATCGATTTTTTTTTTCATTTCTTTCTTGCCTGTTTGCTTATCTGTTAATTCTTTTCTTTTACAATATGCTTATGTGGATTATTTTTGTTATTTTGTTAGTTGTTGGAGTTTCTGCATTTTTTTCCTCAAATGGTTTCGGTGTTTGTTTTGGAATGCAGTTAAGTCACGTGTTACATTGGTCTGTTTGAGGCTTGCTTTTTCGCTTTGCTAGGCGGGTCCACTGACTGTAGGGCTAATTTGGTCCCCACACTTATGTGGTAACATTTTGAAAATGTCCTTGTGTTAGGAATCTTTTTATTTATTTTTTTATTATTTTTTCCATTTGGCTAGTGGAAAGATACCGTATTCCTAGCCCTGAGTGAACTCTGGAAAATCTTCTGCTTGAATCTTTCTCATGGTTGTTCACTGGCCTTGAGTGGTTTCTTCACACACATGTGTTGACCGGTACTCGTTTGGACCTCTCCCTGAACAGCTTTCTCTTCTCTTGTACTTGATCTCATAAATGCTAGCAGGCCTTCCCTGTGCAAGCTCTCTCTCTTCCTCTCTGGGAGACCAGAGGCCTCTCTTGTACTTCTTCCCAGTATACAGCCTGGAAATTCACTCTAGGACATCAATTGGAACAATAATATAGCTCAAATTTTTTGTTTCATTTCTCTCAGAGAAATGCTTGTTGCCTAATACCTGGAAGCCAAGATACTGTATATTTTGTCTGGTTGTTTTGTTGTATGAGATGGGAAGATAAATTGTGTTCTTAGTTATTATTCAGTTCTTGCCGCATCATTGCCAGAAGCCCAAATCTCAAAATATTATAGATTGATAACGGATATATAGAGGTAGAGTAAAAGTACAAAGAAGTGCATAGGAAGGATAAATTCTAAATTCAGAGTAGTGACTACTTCTGGGGAAGCTAGGAGAAAGAGTAATATGATTAGGTATAAAAAGAGACTTACAACTATAAATACAAATAAAATACAAAATAAACTTTTGCATAGAAAATGCTAAAAATTCTATTGTGTCCTTTGGTTCAAATGTCCCTTCAGAGAGGCAATCTTTGACCACTCAGTCTAAAAGACACCACAAATATCAGTTCTTCTCTAACATAATCCCCTGTTTAATTGTCTCCATGGTACTCTTTATTCTCAGAAACAGTTTTATTTATTTGAACTTATTTATTATATCTCCCCCCCGCCCCCAAAATAACCCAGAAAACTCCATAATAAGACTTGCCTAGGACACCTCGGTGGCTCAGTAGGTCAGTTAAGCACCCAACTCTTGATTTTGCATCAGGTCATGGTCTCACAGTCATGAGATCAAGCCCTGAGTCAGACCCCACAGAGCAGTGGAGACTGCTTGGGACTCTCTCTCCCCCTTCCCCCTTAAAATAAAAAAAAAAAAAGGACTTGCTTATTTAATTAATTCACTGAAGTATTCCCAGCACTTTGAGGATAGAGAGACAGGAAGGAATCAGGTCAGCCTGATTCTTATAGTCCTTGGTAAGAAGTTTGCATTTTATTCAGGTGCAATGGGAAGCCACTGAAGGGTATCGACATTCTGACTACTTTTGGAAAATGGATTAGAAGGGGGCAGCGGTGGAAGTGAAAATAGTCATCAGTAGACTGTAGCATTGTTCTAGGCAAAATGGTGGTGGGTTGAACCAGCATGGTGTTTAAGAGAAATAGGTGTTGTTGATGTATGAAACAGGGAAAGAAGAGCAGTAAGAATGACTCTTAGGTTTTGGCTTTAATAACTAGGGAAATGAAGGTGCTATTTATTGACATGGGGAACATAAGGGAGGAGAAGTTTGGGGAAGATGTGGTAGAGTGCTGGAAATCTCAAATCCCCGTTTGATGATGTTAAGAAGACATCTTAGTCGAGATATCAATTGAGGAGCTGGATACGTACAAGTTGAACTCTAATTTGGGATACAGATATAAATCTGAGAATCTGTAAACCATTTAAGATCACCTTGAGGGAATACCTGCATATAAAAAATAAATTTCAACATTTATTTATTAAAAAATTTTTTTAATGTTTTATTTATTTCTGAGAGAGAGAGAGGCTGTGTAAACAGGGGAGGGTCAGAGAAAGAGAGGAAGACAAAGAATCCAAAGCAGGCTCTAGGCTCTGAGCTAGCTGTCAGCACAGAGCCTGATGCAGGGCTCGAACCCACGAACCGTGAGATCATGACCTGAGCCAAAGTCGGTCGCTCAACCGACTAAGCCACCCAGGTGCCCCTAAATTTCAACATTTAGAGGGCAGATAGTTTAGGACAGCCCAGTGAAAGTGAGAGAGATCAACCAGGATGGAAGAAGAAAACCAAAAATGTAGGCTATCCAGAAATCAAACAAAGTGTTTTAAGGACCAAGTGATCAACTGCCTTGAATGATGCTAAGCACTCCTTTAAAAGAACAGAATTTCAATTTTGTTCAGCTTTTTTGAGGCATAATATACAAAAGTTGTACACGAGTAATGTGTATATTTCAATGAGTTTGGATATAAACGTAGACCCGTGATACCATCACCACAATCATGGTAATAAGAATATCCATCACCAGGGCACCTGGCTGGCTCAGTAGAGGAGGATGGTGACTTTTGGTCCTGGGGTTGTGAATTTGAGCCCGACGTTGGGTGTAGAGATTACTTAAATAAATAAACTTAAAAAAAAAAAAAGAATAACCATCACATCAAAAAAACTTCTTGTGTCCCCTGGCTTTTTGTTTGTGGTAAGAATATTCAACATAAGATTTACCCTCTAACTAGTGCATCATACCATATTGTTAACAATAGACACAGTGTTGTAATGTAGATCTCCAGAACTTACTCATCCTGGATAAGTGAGACTTTATGCCCATTAAACAACTCTCCCATCTCAGCTCCTATCAAACTCACTCCTACCTCCTGGCAACCACCAATCTGTTTTTTGCTTCTCTGACTATTGTAGATACTTTGTAGAGGAGAAATCATGCAGTATTTGTCCTTCTGTGACTAATTGACTTCACTTAACATAATGTCTTCCCAGTCCCTCCATCTTGTCATAAATGGTAGTATTTCCTTAATTTTTAAGTTTGAATAATATCTAGTTATATGTATATCCCACATATCCTTAAAATTTTGAGTATAATTGCCACACAATGTTACATTAGTTTTAATATCCCACATTTTCTATTTCCATTTGTCTTTCATTGGACATTTGGGCAGTTTCCATATCTTGGCTATTGTGAATCGTGCTCCAATAAACATGGGAAATATCTCTTCAAGATCCTGATTCCGATTCCTTTGGGTATATACCCAAAAGTGGAATGGCTGGATCATAGAGCTAGTTCTATTTTGAATTTTTTGAGGAATCTCTGTACTGTCTTCCAAAGTGCCTGCACCATTGTACATTTCCACGAACAGTGCACAGGGTTCCGATTTTGCCACACCCCCTACCAACACTTATTATCTTTTGTTTTGTTTTGGCAATACTCATCCTAACATTTGCAAGGCAATGCCTCATTGTGGTTTTGATTTGCATTTCTTATCAGAACTGGCAACGTGGAGGTTATTCATAGGAAAAAATGGGATTAAGGAAGAGGAAATAGAGATGGCCTATGTAGAACTCTTTTGAGGAATTTTGCTATGAAAGCAGAGAGATGGATACAGCTGAATGGATGTGGATGGATGAAGGGATAAAGAAATGAGGTATAGCTTTTTTTTTTTTTTAAATGAATGATAGCATTTTAATAGGCTTATGAGACCACCCAGCATGAGGAGAGACTGATGATGCTGATGCGGGAAACAGAAAGGATATTCAAAACAACAAAATCCCTAAGCAGGTGGGAGGCATGGAAGTCCAGATCACAGGTGGAAAGACTGAAAGCTAGCAGGAGGAAAGCCACTTCCTTATCTTTAATAGGATACAGAGAATGTATGCAGTGATAGGAAGGATTGGGCATTTAGTGGTGGGATATGTCAAAATGCCTTATCTCATGACTTCTTTTTCTAAAGTAGAAGGGAAAATCATTGGCTGAGAAAGAAGATACAACATAGTCATTGTGGAGAGTGAAAAATTAAGTTCTCTAGGACACTGGAGTAGGGTGACCAATTTAGGGTCTGTGATCTTGAATTTAAAGAAAGCCTGTTAGCCTGAAAGCTAGTTCTCTCTAGAGAGAAAGAGCAAATCCAGTAATTGTTATAGCTTCTTACTTATATCCATGACAATGTTAAAAAAAGATACATAACTAAAAGATGTCGGTAGAAGGGGCCAAAAAGTGAGAGGTTAGATGAGTCAGTATCTTCATATTATACGGAGTGAGGAGCTTCTGGATACTTTTGATAGTTGAAAATCTAAGAAATAGATAGTAAAAAAAAGAAATAGATACTTAAAGTACTCACGTTATTTAAATTACACATTTACCATCGAGAGAACTAAAAGACTGGGAGAGAGTTTAAATTATCTAAGTCTTCATCTATCTTAAGGCAAGTGAACATACAATGTCCAAAAAATTGATAAAACAATTAGTGATAGAGATATTTTAATTTATAAATATAGAGGTAATCACCAGATGAAATAAAAACAGAAAGTTAAAAGTGATTGCCTAGGGAAAATTCCTGTTTTTCATTATGGACTCTTCTGTACTACTTGCTTTTTCTCCAAACGAATGCATGCATTAATATACTTTAATAAAATTAAAACAAAAACTATTCAGGTATAAATGAAGACCCGTAAGTCAGGGCCAACCTTTGATAAAACGAGCTAGGTTTTATCCAGATGACATTTATTTCCATCCCTTTCCATGCTCTCTTCTTAGCTCACTTGATATTGTTTTCTCTCAGTATCAAAGGGATTCACTGCTCTCCTGTCGCTTGGTTCCTCCTCTCTTCACTAAGGAAACTCTCATCTCCAGTTCTTTTCCAATTCTCAACTCTGATAAACACAAAATAAGCCTGTTCTTGGTCTCACTCTAAAAGTGACTTGTTCTTGACTCACAGAAAAAGTCAGTTATAATCTAATAACTGAAATTCTTTTCCTTCTGTTCCCATCCCTGCCAAAATATTCTTTAATGCGTGTTCTCATTTAGGAGTTTTATGCACATGTTTTTGTTTTGTTGGTTTTTAATGTCAAAAAAAGAGGACTGAGTTGATTAGACTCTTCCTTGTGTATTTTATTATGGTTCCCGTAAAGTACCCTGTATGATGAAATTAACCCCCGTTTATTTTCACTTCCCCACTCTCATTCTCTACCCACTTTGAGAATTTTCATTAAAAACATTTTTTAAATGTTTATTTATTTTTGAGAGAGGGAGAGACAGAGCACAAACAGGGGAGAAGCAGAAGAGGGAGACACAGAGTTTGAAACAGCTGAGCTGTCAGCACAGAGCCTGACATGGGGCTCAAATTCATGAACTACAAGATCATGACCTGAGCCAAAGTCAGATGCTTAACCTACTGAGCTAGGCGCCCAGAGAATTTTCATTTTAAATGAGTTCAAAGGAATTAAGCTATGTTGATGGAGTCTTCGGGTCCTTGGATAAGTGGCAAAAAAGTGATTAGGAGTGTGTGAGAAAGAGGACTTCCCAAGGAATTTCAAATTGTACCACCTTTACAGGGTTCATTTCGTTCCTTTTATATAATTATGCAGTAGACATTACTAGCTGCACCTGGAATCAGCATGGACCGTAGTCACTGAAAATGTTTTTTTTTTATTTGAAGATTTAAGTTTATTTTATTTAAAAAAATTTTTTTAATGTTTATTCATATGAGAGAGAGAGAGAGAGAGACAGAGTGTGAGTAGGGTAGGGGCAGAGAGGGAGACACAGAATCCGAAGCAGGCTCCAGGCTCTGAGCTGTCAGCACAGAGCCCGACGCGGGGCTCGAACTCACAAACTGCAAGGTCATGACCTGAGCTGAAATTGGAGGCTTAACCGACTGAGCCACCCGGGTGCCCCAAGTTTATTTATTTATTTTGAGAGAGAATGTGCAAGCACGGGCGGGGCAGAAAAGGAGAAAGGGAGAGAGAATCCCAAGCAGCCTCCTTACTCGCAGCACAGAGGCCTATGGGGGGCTCGAACTCAAGAACCGTATCAGGACCCGAGCCAAAATCAAGAGTCGACGCTTGACCGACTGAGCCACCCAGGTGCTCCTGAAATGTTTTATTACAAAGTCTTCTTAATGACTTAAACAGGGTACAGTGCAACACCCCAATCATGTGGGTGCTTAGTAAATATTCTCATGCCATAATGACGATGATGTAACACTTACCTAGGCTTAAGGTAAGATTAATGACCTATTTATCACACAACATTAATTTACATTTTTAGAACACAGATGCTACTCATCAAATTGACAGTTTTATATGCGTCATTAACATGTTGGATATGGGATAAACAAACATGTAGCCTACAATTAACGACAATTATTTCCACTATTATTAACCGATGTCCCCCAATAACATTACATGACCTACACAACAAAAAGCATCTCTGCCAGGAAGTGCAGTGCATTGTTTTATATTTCCTGTATCTCATTTATTCAATAAAAATTGTGTGTTTAAAAATGTTATTAGTATTAACACTCACCCAGAAATCCATTACTTAAGGCAAGCACCGATTTCTAGGTAGAGGAAAAAAGTTGTGACTCTTCCTATAGATTAGGGCACATTTTGCGATAGATTTTGCAATTTTCTTCCCAGAAGAAATTTCTCACAAAAAGATGATGAAATACATCGAATTGAAACCCTTAAAGTCAGGAACTAGTTTCTACTTTTTTCTCTATTTTCTTTTGTACTTCCAAATAGAGTCTGTACTTTATATTTTTTTATAGAGCTCATACTCGTATTTTTCTTCTACTTGTGCTGTTAGGTCTACAGGAAGCCTACTTTTTTTTTTTTTTTTTTTTACCTTTTGAAAAATACTCAACTTTGGGGCTCCTGGCTGCCTCAGTTGGAGTGAGCAACTCTTGATCTTGGGTGTGGATTTGAGTCCCACACTGGGTGTAGGGATTACTTACAAATAAAGTCTTTAGAGTAGCTCACTCAGTTGACCATCAAACCCTTGATTTCCTACCTGGGTTCCTGAGTTGGATGGAGCTTGGCTCTGTGCGACAGTGTGCAGCCTGCTTGGGATTCTCTCCTCTCTCAGGCTCTCCCTTACTCGCGCATGCTTGCTCACTCTCTTTCTCAAAATAAGTAAATATACATATATATATACACATATATATGTATATATATGTGTATATATATATATAAAAGAGATGATCCTAAAAGGAAATTAAAAAAAAAAAGAAATAAAATCTTTAAAAAAATACTCAATTTTGATATTTCCTGTTCTAGATTTCAAAAAACCTGGGAGCAAGATCCTATTTGATTTCACCTTTGTGTATTTCTTTTTACTTAAAAAACATTTTGTGTTTATTCATGTTTGACACACACACACACACACACACACACACACACACACACACAGAGTGTGAGCGGGGGAGGGGCAGTGAGAGCAGACACAGAATCCAAAGCAGGCTCCAGGTTCTGGGCTGTCGGCACAGAGCTCCCCTTGGGGCTGGAACCCGTAAGCCGAGAATTCACGACCCAAGTCTACTCAGAAACCCAACCCACTCAGGCGCCCCTTGCCTTTGTATATTTCTTGGCAACAAGTAAGTGACCTGCTCATAAATGTGCTTAAAGACATGCATCTTTTCTCTATTTCATTCAAAATAACTTATGTTTAGGCAAACATAGGAGTAGTTCCCCTCCAAAAATTTCTCACCTTCACTATTTTTATAACTAATGGGAACTAGGAAGAACAACTGCACAGCAAGACGGTGAACTGTAAAGAGAATAAAAAAAGAAGGGAACATGGTCTTTTATATTACATCCCCTTAAGGCAAAAATAGGGAAGATATTTTTTGAATGAAAATAACCTTATGTATTTTGTGTTGCAGATATTCCATTTTAAATGATAAAAAACACTACTTTGTAAGGAGGCAGTGTTAAGTGAATCCTGGCTCTGCCTTTTCCGGTGAGACCTGGGTCCGGCCACTCGACTTTGCCAAGCCTAAGCTTCTTGGTCTGTAAGAAATAAAAACATCTACCTCTACGACTGGTTGTTGAGAGAAACCGAGTAAGGCTGACTTAACAGCGCTCAGTGTGGCTCCAACATTATTCAATAATAAGCGAAATTAATTATGTCGGTAGCTCGGCCAAAGCAACACAGCAGAGACCCAGGGATGCGGCCGCACACAGTCTTAGGCACAGGTCGGCGGGAGCCAGGCATTTTAATAGCTGGACCCTCGGTATGACGTTTGCATCTGACCGCGTGTAACCAGGCGAAGCTCAACGCCAAGGGCTTAGCGTTCCCGCTATATGATTCTGAGCTGCAGGTGGAGCTCGGGAAAGACACTGCCTCATAAAGAGGACAAGGCGACCCGGCAAAACGTGCCAGGCCAGACTCCAGGACTCTCTAACGCACAGCGTCTTCGACGCGCGCTCTTCTAAAGCCGCGGAAAACGCCGTCTGCTCAAGACAAGGTCAACGCACCTCCCTCAAACGATGCTCACGTCCCGAGCGAACTAAAACCATGAAAAAGATGCAGAGCAACGGAGACCGCGAAGCTGCAAAAACCCCTACGCCACCAGGGCCTCCCGGACGCCCCCAAACCCAGCGGCCGCGAGCGCCGCACTTCCGGCTTCACGACGAGGGTGGGGCGGCGGCCGTAAAGCAGCGCGCGGAGACCACGTGGGCTCCGAGGCGACCCCGGGCGTCCTTGGAGGGCCGTGGCGGTGCGGGTCATGGCCGGTCCCCTGCGGGGCGGCGGGGCGGGGGCTCTGGAGCTGCTCCGGGCCCTTCCCCGAGTGAGCTTGGCGAACCTGAAGCCGAACCCAGGTTCTCGAAAACCGGTAAGCGGCTGGTGGCGGTGCGGGGAGGCGCTGGCGCACCGGGCGACGGAAGCGGCCTGTCTCTTCTCTCCCCTGAAGGGTGTTGGGATGAACGTAGGGTTGCCGAGCCCTCGTCTCGACTGCACGGAGGAGGGTTCCCACACGACCCCAATTCGTAACGAGAAGGTTTATATTGTAAAGCGGAATTCTGTAATTGGGGCGGAGGAGCGAAGTCGGTGGGAATTAAGATGATCGTCTTGTTCAGAATTGGATTTAAAAATAAGGCACTTTCCCATTACTTTTATTTTCGTGGGAAAGGTTTGGGTTGATGACGGTGGATGTCTTTCCTGCAAATCACTGCATACAGCTGGAAAAGCTGTTAATTGACATACTGTCATTTATTTATCTTCAAGAAGATTTGATTTCCACCCAGCGTGGAGTTGAAACTCACAACCCGAGAGGGAACCAGCCAGGTGCCCCCGCACACTGTCATTTAAAAAATCAGTTCGTTGTTTTCACGAAGGGACAGGAAGTTGATTTAGGAAAATTACTTTGTGAGTTTGGGTTTAAATAATATACCAGGGCAACGGTTATGTATTTACAGTTAATGACAACGTAAGTGTTGTTGAATGTCGTGTCAGCCCTGTTTGTTGTGGATGTTTGATTTTCTAGGATTTTTTTTTTCATTTCCAGCGTATCTAGAATCCTTATCTCCATTCCGTCCTTGGAACTTTGCCTTTGAACCACAATTTGATGCTAACTTAAAAGTGTTGGAGGGTAGAGCACCGAGAACAGAGCTTGGCACGTAGCGTGAACTGGGGGTACAGGTTGACTGGATTAATGAATGGTATTTCCTTTCCTTGTAGGAAAGAAGGCGAAGGGGTCGGAGAAGAGGTAGAAAATGTGGCAGAGGCCATAAAGGAGAGCGGCAGAGAGGAACCCGGCCCAGACTGGGTTTTGAGGGAGGCCAGACTCCATTTTATATTCGAATCCCAAAATACGGGTTTAATGAAGGTCATAGGTAAGGTTGCTTTGCTTTTTAAAGGAAACATCCCTGATTTTCATGGACAATCAGCAAAAAAAAAAAAAAAAAAGCTTGGTAGAAATTTAAATTCACTTTGAGTCAAACTTTTATTGTCGTTTTTCTGTTTTAATTTTTGGTAATGAGATTTAGCCTGGATTAGTAGGAAAAAAAGCCCAGACTTTATACTCAGACCTGCAAAGGAGAATATAAGACCAGCTTTTGTGTGGTTGGTTAGAGGCTTAGCAATAATATATATAAAAACCTGAACAATTGTAGTCACCCCATAAATGACAACTACTCTGGTTACTTTGAGCTCCGTTAATGCCTAATTCAAATTTGACAAATTTATTTGAGTGAAGTAAATGCTTAGAGAGGCAAACTATGTTTAATGAAATGAACTATGGGTTTTGTTTCATTGACAAAAAGCAAGCAATATTATGTGTTTTTGTTGCACTCGCGATGCTTTTATTTTATTTCTTTATTTTTAATGCTTAGTTTTGAGACAGAGAGAGACACAGAATCTGACGCAGGCTCCAGGTTCTGAGCTGTCAGCACAGAGCCCCATGCAGGGCTTGAGCTCATCAACCGCAAGATCATGACCTGAGTCGGACGCTCAACCGACTGAGCCACCCAGGCGCCCCAGGATGTTTTTATTTTTGTTAAGTCATCTAAATCGAGAGAGGACAATATAGGACAGAGCTTTGAGTCAGTTTGAAGAACTTACAGGAAGAGAAGTTTGACTGAGTTTCCCAATTGTTACTTTGTTTTGTAGCTTCAGACGGCAGTATCAGCCTTTGAGTCTCAATAGATTGCAGTATCTTATTGATTTGGGTCGAGTGGATCCTACTCAACCTATTGACTTAACTCAGCTTGTCAATGGGAGAGGTGTGACCATCCAGCCACTTAAGAGGGATTATGGTGTCCAGCTGGTAGAGGAGGTAAGTCTGCATGAGATTTTTGGTGTTACATGAAGGCTGTTTCTGATTACCATATAACCAACACTCTGCCTTTTAAATTTTTATTTCTTTAATTAATTAGTTAATTTAATTAATTAGTTAATTAAATCTTTTTGAGAGAGTGCAAGTGAGTGAGGGGCAGAGAGAGAAGGAGAGAGTGTGGAGCCTGGAGCAGGGCTTGAGCTTTCCTGGAGTGGGGCTTGAACTCACGAACCATGAGATCATGACCTGAGCTGAAATTGGCCCAGGCGCCCCAATTTTTTTCTTCCTTTCTTCCTTTCTTTCTTCTTTTCTTTCTTTCTTCCTTTCTTTCCTTCCTTCTTTTTATTTATTTTTTAATGGTTATTTATTTATTTTGAGAGAGAGAGAGAGAGAGCAGGGAAGGGGCAGAGAGAGAGGGAGACAGAATCCCAAGCCAGCCCTGCACCGTCAACAAAGAGCCCATTGTGGGGTTCTGGAACCCATGAACCTCGAGATCATGACCTGAGGTGAAATCACGAGTTGGACACTTACCCTACTGAGCCACCCAGGCCCCCCCTCAATTTTTAGTTCTTTTGAGTGTCCTATAACCATTACTGTGTGTTACACTCCGTTGTAGTGTGAAGAGATCGGCCTGCTCTCCTGAGGGGCCTTCGTATCTGGTTCTGGGCTGCTCTTCAGTGTAGCTGTTTAGCTTGCTCTCTCGCTCCCTTTGATTCTCTACTCAAAACATCCTATCAGGGTTTTATGACAGAATGCTCACAACACCTCCCCTCCCTCCTCACACTTGTGTCTGCTTTGCCCTGTGCAGAGTATTTTTCTTTGAATATTTAAACACTTGACCTTTATCAGCAAGTAATGCACTTATTTTTTCATTCTCTTCTTCACACTATAATGTAACTTCTTTGATGACAAGTACTTGGTTCGTTGCTATATTTTTAGTATTGGAAATATTGGCTCATAATAATTAGTATTTATGGAGAAAAGGAATGAATCAAACCCAGTTTCTTTTTTAGAAAGTTTCTTATTTATTTTTTTAATATTTGTTCATTTTTGAGAGGGGGTATGTGAGGGGCAGAGGGAAGAAGACAGAGATCTGAAGCAGGCCCCACGCTGACACCAGAGAGCCTGATGTAAGGCTCAAACTCATGAACTATGAGATCATGACTTGAGTTGAAGTCAGATGCTCAACCGACTGAGCCACTCAGATACCCAGAATCAAATCCAAATCTAACTGCAGCAAAGAATTTTTCTATGCTTCGGTTCAGGTTATGATCTCATGGCTTCTGAGTTCGGGCCCTGCGTCAGGCTCTGTGCTGACAGCATGGAGCCTGGAGCCTGCTTCAGATTCTGTCTCCATTTCTCTCTCTCTCTCTCTCTCTGCCCCTCCCCTGCTCACACACTATCTCTCTCTCTCTCAAATATAAATAAACATTGAAATGTAAGAAAAAAAGAAATTGGCCAAGAGTTTCATAAGCAATTAAATTTATTCATTAATACTTTTGTTTCTTGGAGGTAAGACAGCTGTGTAAGTAACTTGGTGTCCACCAGAGGGAAGCATGTGTTTATGGAAGAACCTTTTAGGTTCCTTTGAAAAAGTGAACCTTGTGGAGAAAAGTTTTCCAAATAAAATGATTTGAAAATAAAATACAGAATACACCATTAAGCCTTAGTATTCTATTTGGGCTATATAAGGGAACACACATATAAATTAATACGGAAAAATCTGTCACCTTGTCAGCCAGTAAACACACCCCAACAGCTCTCAGGCACGTGTCTGTATTAAACTAGGAAAATAACCCTGAAAACTACACCAGGGCAACAGTTGAGTAAGTACAGTTGCACAGTCACTTGCAGCTCTGTAAACTGGCTTTTCTGGATTTTAGATTTGCAGTAAATAGTGGTAATAAGACCTACTCCTTAGCACAAAATTACCAATTTCAGAATATATGTTTTCAAGGAATAACAACATAAGGGAAACTTCACTGATATAAAGACATTCCTGAAAATAGTATTTATAGTGCTGAAAACACCAGAACTAACTCTAATGCTCAAGAAAAGGGAAACAGTTGGGCGATCTGGAAGAGTTACTAAATTTCACAAATAATATGGCAAGACCTGATTTCATTTTTTATTTATTTAAAAATATTTTTTAAAGTGTTTATCCATAGTAGAGACACACACAGCGCTAGTGGGGGAGGGACAGAGAGGGAGGGAGACACAGAATCTGAAGCAGGCTCCAGGCTCCGAGCTGTCAGCACAGAGCCCGACGTGGGGCTTGAAGTCATGAACTGTGAGATCATGACCTGGGTGGAAGTTGGACGCCCAATTGACTGGGCCATCCAGGCACCCCTATTTATTTTTTTAAGTTTATCTATTTATTAAGAGAGAGATTGGGGGAGAGGGGCAGAGAGAGTGAGAATCCCAAGCAGGTTCCACATTGTTAGCACAGAGCTCAATGTGGGGCTCGAACCCATGAACTGTGAGATAATGAACTGAGCAGAAATCAAGAGTCAGATATTTAAGTGACCAAGCCATCCAGGTGCTCCAGATTTTTAAAAAAGATTTTATTTTTAATCTCTACGCACAAGAAGGGGTTCAGACTCAGACACTTCTCCAAAGTGGACATCCAGATGGCCAACAGACACATGAAACGATGCTCAGCATCCCTCCTCATCAGGGAAATACAAATCAAAACCACACTGAGATACCACCTCACGCCAGTCAGAGTGGCTAAAATGAGCAAATCAGAGAACTCTAGATGCTGGCGAGGATGTGGAGAAATGGGCACCCTCCTACACTGTTGGTGGGAATGCAAACTGGTGCAGCCCCTCTGGAAAACAGTGTGGAGGTTCCTCAGGAAACTAACAATAGAACTCCGTATGACCCAGCAATAGCACTGCTAGGAATTTACCCAAGGGATACAGAAATGCTGAGGCATAGGAGCACATGTACCCCAATGTTCATAGCAGCACTCTCCACAATAGCTAAAACATGGAAAGAGCCTAAGTGTCCATCAACAGACGAATGGATCAAGAAAATGTGGTTTATCTATACGATGGAATACTACATGGCCATGAGAAAGAATGAAATCTGGCCATGTGTAGCAACATGGATGGACCTTGAGGGTGTTATGCTGAGCGAAATAAGTCAGGCAGAGAAGGACAAATATCATATGTTTGCACGTATAGGAGGATTAGGAGGAACTTGACAGAGTAACAAGGGGGAGAAGAAGGGGTGAAGTGGTGGGGGAAAGGGAGAGAAGCAAACCATGAGAGACTCTTGAATGCTGACAAAAACTGAGGACTGATGGATGTGGGGGGGAGGGGGGATGGGCATGGAGGAGGCATTTGTGGGGATGAGCACTGAGTGTTATGTGGAAACTAATTTGACAATAAACTATTAGAAAAAAAAAAAAGGGGTTCAGACTTACAACCCCAAGATCAAGAGCTGCACGCCCTACTAACTGAACCAGCCAGGTGCCCCTGTTGTCAGATGTTTTATTTTTCCACTGGTTCCAGCCCACTAATCTCATCGCCAATTTCTTGGGCTCTCGTTAACTTAGGGATAAGGAAGAGAAGTTTTCTCCATGTCAGCATGGCAGACATGCTCGGGGTCGCCCTGTGCTGTGGCCCACATTGCGATGCTGGGCAGGTACCTGGGCCCGTGCTCCCATGAGCTGGCCCAGACCTGGACTCCCATGGCAGCCGTGAGGGGCGCTGCAGGCATGGTGGGGCCGGTGTGGGCTGCGTACTGGCCCCTGGTTCTGAACTGGGTGCCCTATGTCAATGGCAAGTTTAAGAAGGATGATTAAACTGACCCTCCTTGGATCCCTCTGGTGTCTGCTGCTATTGTCTCCTTCAGTGGGGCTCCTGCTGTGCCTGGAACAGCCTGCGACCTCAGGAAAGGCCTCAGGGACATCTACAGGGTGACCTAGAACTCCATGCTGCTGAAAATAGCTTTTGTGTTTGAATACACACAGCATTAAACCTTGCTCTCAAAAAAAAAAAAAGAAAGAAAACAAAACCCAAATGCTGTGACTAGAACCCTAGCTCTGTGATCTTGACAAGTTACTTAACCTCTCTGTGCTTTGGTGTCCCCATCTATGAAACTGGTGTAGCAGTAATTCTGTCACAGGATTGTTAGGAGTAAACAGTCCACTATTGATGAAGTACTGGCGATGGATGCTGTTGCTGCCGTCTGCTGAATATGTAGGGTGACAGCGTCCTCGCTCACAGAGGATGAAGACTGGTAAACGGAGACAGCCTAAACAAATGTGAAAGAACTGCGTGTTTAGAGTTGGAATTACTGTTACACTGTAGGCATTTTGGAGGAGAAAACACAGCGTAAGGCAGTTTGCCCCGATTTTATACTTTCCTTGTAACCACACCGTACAAACGGACTTTGCTCTGCCGTGTTCCGTTTCCAGGGCGCCGACACCTTTCAGGCGAAGGTCAACATTGAAGTGCAGTTGGCTTCGGAACTAGCCATTGCCGCAGTCGAGAGAAATGGGGGTGTCGTAACTACAGCCTTCTACGACCCAAGAAGCCTGGGTAAGACGGCCTGCGGGCCCTCTCTTCTCCCTCTGTCTCCCGCTGGCTGCCCGACAGGAGGTCAGAGTCCTCGCCGCCCTTGGACTTGCGGTTTGGACGCCCCGGTTTCCTGTTAGTGGTGTGGCTTCTCCTCTGCCCCAGTCAGTGTGTCATGAGGTTTTTAGCTTTAAACATGGGACTTACATATGATGTTATATGCGATGTTTACATATTCACTAATTGTTGGCAACCCAGGGGTAACTTGATTTTCAAGATCCAAATTTTTGAAAATGAAGTATTTCCATTTGCTTACCTAAGACAAGCCTTTTTAATAATAATTTTTTAAAAAGTGCTTGGAAATTCTCATCTTTTGGTAGTAGTAAAAAAATGAATAATTAAAAGGGGCACCAGGGTGGCTTAATCGGTTGAGCATCTGGCTTGGGGCATGATCTCAGGGTCGGTGAGTTCGAGCCCTGCATCCGGCTCTCTGCCATCAGCACAGAGCCCGCTTCAGATCCTCTGTTCCCCCTTCTCTCTCTGCCCCTCCCCCACTTGGGCGCTCTCTCTTCCGGTCTCTCCAAGATAAACATTTAAAAAATTAATAATTAAAATCATGTGTACATAGCCATTATTTGTATCTTTTTTGTTTAAACCCTTTTCAGAAATTCTGTGCAAACCTGTTCCTTTCTTCCTGCGTGGCCAGCCCATTCCCAAACGCATGCTTCCGCCGGAGGCGCTGGTGCCCTATTACACTGACGCCAAGAATCGTGGTTACCTGGCGGACCCTGCCGCGTTTCCTGAAGCGAGACTCGCACTTGCCAGGAAGTATGGCTATATTTTACCTGACATCACCAAAGATGAACTCTTCAAAATGCTTAGTACTCGAAAGGACCCAAGGCAGATCTTCTTTGGTCTGGCTCCTGGGTGGGTGGTCAACATGGCCGACAAGAAGATCCTGAAACCGACAGAGGAGGGTCTCCTCAAGTATTACAGCTCGTGAGGTCCCTTCCCAGAAGGCAGAGCCGTTGACATGCCCTGAAGAGACGAGACTGAAACGTCTATACTTCCCGTCATCTTTTCTCTGGTTGTTGTTAATTTTCCATGTAGCCCTATTTCCATTTTTATCTAAAAATAAAAACACAGGAAACAAGGCAGTAAAGAGGCACTGAATCTGTGCCGGTTCTTTCTCAGAGTTTCTTGTATCCTCTTTGCCGCAAATCAAAGTGAATGTGCAGGTGGAACGGGATTGGCCGGGAGGCCTGTCAGTCACGGCTCAGCAGGGGCTAGTGGCCGCCCAGCGGCATCAGTGGACTCCCGGAAGCTGTGCAGCGTCGAGATGGAAAGCCTTCCGCTTTGGGTTGTTAACACGTGGGATGGGAGTAAGGTTGAGGACTAGTGAATAAGTAGTACAACATCTGCTGGGAAAACTGAAATAAAAATTCCAGGAGAATTCAATTTCTCCACTCACCTGACGTGAGTAGACAGTAATGATTAAGCCATTAGCCTTTTTGTTGAAGGTAAGCGGTCTAATTCTAATCGGTATTTTACTTATTTCATAGATATTGAAAACCTTAGGTTTTCATTCATTTAAAATGATTTTTGAAAAATTGTTCAGTGATTATGTAAGCCATAAAAACAACTGGTAATGTGAAAATTAAAGTCCGTTAATGTAAAAGTTTCAGCAGTCTGCAAGCTTATTTAGCTCTCCAGAGGTACGTAGCTAAACCATACAGAAGCTCAATTTGTCCTGCTGCAATTAAATCTTGGAATAATTCATAATAATTTTTCCACAGCAAGAATAAAATGATTCCTGGCTGTTTATTTTCTTAAAAAATTTAGGGGTGCCTGGGTGGCTCAGTACGTTCAGTGTCAGACTTCAGCTCAGGTCATGATCTCACAGTTCATGAGTTCGAGCCGTACGTCAGGCTCTGTGCTCACGCCTCAGAGCCTGGAGTCTGCTTCTGATTCTGTGTCTCCCTCTCTTTCTGCCCCTTCCCCACTCATGCGCGCACGCGCGCTACCTCTGTCTCTCAAAAATAGTCTACCCCACCCCCATTCATGCGCTCGGTCGCTCTCTCTCTCAAAAATATTTAAAAAATTAAAACACCTAAACGATGCAATATTTTGTTAACTTCTCTACCTTCTGTATTGCTGATCTGAGATTCAATTTATAAGGTAATTTATATACCAAGAGTATGTAATTTAAATGTTTATCCAGGATTACATAGTTTGGTCTATTAAACCATTCCTTTTTTTATTTTATTTTTTTTCTTTCTTTTTTTTTTTACAAATAGTTTATTGTCAAGTTGGTTTCCATGTAACACCCAGTGCTCATCCCAAGTGCCCTCCTCCATGCCCATCACCCCTCTCCCCCCACACCCCCATCTGCGCTCAGTTTGTTCTCAGCATTCAAGAGTCTCTCATGGGTTGCCTCTCTCCCCCTCCCCCACTGTTTCCCACCCTACTTGTGGGAGCCCGACAGTGACCACACGAAAGCGTGGTTAGGGACGCGAGGATGTGCCTGCACACGGGGCTCCCTGCCTGGGCAAAGCATGCCTGCAAACAGGATGCTCTGCCAGGAGGCCTGCACACAATATCCAAGTTTAATGGTCCGCTCGCAAACGAGGGACCATCCTTACTTAGAAGTAAGGAGAAGGCTGGAATTATGAGCAGGCCTCTTAGTAAACACGTTGTGGTCGCTTCCTCCCTTTGCTCCCCCCTGTCCTTGAAATGTGTTTGGCTACTTGCCCTTAATTGGTAAAGGAATGCATCTTGTAGATTTCAGTTTGTATCCAGTTACCGAGGTATAAAATAAACCGCAAGAGGGGCTTGCGTAGAATTGTTCCTCCGGCCGGAGTTGTGTCTGTGTCTGTCTTTTGTGTGTGTCTTGTCCTTTGTGTCATTTCGTCCGCAACACTACTTCTCCCCCACGGTCCTACATTCAGTTCCCCCTAATCCTCCTATAAGTGCAAACATATGGTAATTGTCCCTCTCCCCCTGACTTATTTCGCTCAGCATAACACCCCCAAGTTCCATTCATGTTGCTACACATGGCCAGATTTCATTCTTTCTCATTGCCATGTAGTATTACATCTTACAGATAAACCACATCTTCTTGATCCATTTGTCTGTTGATGGACACTTAGGCTCTTTCCATGTGTTGTCTATTGTGGAGAGTGCTGCTATGAACATTGGGGTCCATGTGCCCCTATGCATCAGCACTCATATCCCTTGGGTAAATTCCTAGCAGTGCTATTGCTGGGTTATAGAGGGGTCTATTGTTAATATTTTGAGGAACCTTCACACTGTTTTCCAGAGGGGCTGCACCAGTTTACATTCCCACCAACCGTGTAGGAGGATGCCCGTTTCTCCACATCCTCGCCAGCATCGAGAGTCCTCTGATTTGCTCAGTTAAGCCACTCTGGCTGGTGTGAGGTGGTATCTCAGTGTGGTTTTGATTTGTATTTCCCTGTTGAGGGATGCTGAGCATCGTTTCAGTTGTCTGTTGGCCATCTAGATGTCCTCTTTAGAGAAGTGTCTGTTCATGTCTTCTGCCCATTTCTTCACTGGGTTGGTTTTTTTTTTTTAGGTGTGGAGTTTGGTGAATTTCATATAGATTTTGGATATTAACCCTTTATCTGGTATGTCATTTGCAACTATCTTTTCCCATTCCGTTGGTTGCCTATTAGTTTTATGGATTGTTTCCTTTGCCGTGCAGAAGGCTTTAATCTTGATGAGGTCCCAATAGTTCATTTTTGCTCTTGATTCCCTTTCTTTTGGGGATGTGTCAAGTAAGAAGTTGCTGCGGTGGAGGTCAAGGAGGTTGTTTCCTGCTTTCTCCTCTAGGGTTTTGATGGTTTCCTGTCTCATGTTCAGGTCCTTTATCAATTTTAAGTTTATTTTTGTGTTTGGTGTGAGAAAATGATCTAGTTTCATTCTTCTGCATGTTGCTGTCCAGTTCTCCCAACACCATCTGTTAAAGAGGCTGTCTTTTTTCCATTGGATACTCTTTCCTGCTTTGTCAAAGATTAGTTGGCTGTATACTTTTGGGTCAAATCTGAGTTCTCTATTCTATTCCATTGGTCTGTGGGTCTGTTTTTGTGCCAATACCATACTGTCTTGATGACAGCTTTGTAGTAGAGGCTAAAGTCTGGGATGGTGATACCTCCCGTTTTGATTTTCTTCTTCAATATTACTTTGGCTATTCGGGGTCTTTTGTGGTTCCATACAAATTTGAGGATAGTTCTAGTTTTGAGAAGAATGCTGTGCAATTTTGATTGGGATTGCATTGAATGTGTAGATTGCTTTGGGTAGTAATAACATTTTAACTATATTTATTCTTCTGATCCATGAGCATGGAATGTTTTTCCATTTCTTTGTGTCCTCTTCAATTTCCTTCATAAGTTTTTTATAGTTTTCATCATACAGATCTCTTATATCCTTGGTTAGGTTTATTCCTAGGTATTTTATGGTTCTTTGTGCCATTGTGAATGGGATCAGTTTTTTGATTTCTCTTTCTGTTGTTTCATTATTGGTATATAAAAATGCAACCAATTTCTGTACGTTGATTTTGTATCCTGCAACTTTGCTGAATTCTTGAATCAGTTCTAGTAGGCTTCTGGTGGAGTCTGTCGGGTTTTTTATCTAGAGTATCATGTCATCTGTGAAAAGTGAAAGTTTGACTACTTTGCCAATTCTGATGCCTTTGATTTCTTTTTGTTGTCTGATGGCTGATGCTAGGAGTTCCAGCACTGTGTTAAACAACAGTGGTGAGAGCGGACATCCCTGTCGTGTTCCTGATCTCAGGGGGAAAGCTCTCAGTTTTTCCCCGTTGAGGATGATGTTAGCTGAGGGCTTCTCATAGATGGCTTTTATGATGTTTAAGTAGGTTCCTTCTATCCCGACTTTCTCGAGGGTCTTTATTATGAAGGGATGCAGTATTTTGTCAAATGCTTTTTCTGCATCTATCGACAGGATCATATGGTTTTTATCTTTTCTTTTGTTGATGTGATGTATCACATTGATTGATTTGCGAATGTTGAACCAGCCCTGTAACCCAGGAATGAATCCTACTTGATCTTGGTGGATAATTCTTTTTATGTGTTGTTGGATTCGATTTGCAAGTATCTTGTTGAGGATTTTTGCATCCATATTCATCAAGGATATTGGCCTGTAGTTCTCTTCTTTTGCTGGATCTCTGTCTGGCTTGGGAATCAGAGTGATGCTGGCTTCATAAAATGAGTCTGGAAGTTTTCCTTCAATTTCTGTTTTTTGGAATAGCTTGAGAAGAATGGGTATTAATTCTGTTTTAAACATCTGGTAGAGTTCCCTAGGGTATCCATCAGGTCCAGGGCTCTTATTTGTTGGAAGATTTTTGATAACAGATTCAATTTCTTCACTAGTTACAAGTCTGTTCACATTTTCTATCTCTTCCCGTGTGAATTTTGGTAGTGAGTTTGTGTTTAGGAATTTGCCCATTTCTTCCAAGTTGTCCAATTTGTTGGCATATAATTTTGCCTAGTATTCCCTGATAATTACTTGTATTTCTGAGGGGTTGGTTGTAATAATCATGAATGTAATGTAATCATGATGAAATGTAATCATTTTCATTCCTGATTTTGTCTATTTGGGTGCTCTCTCCTTTCTTTTTGAGAAGCCTGACTAGAGGTTTGTCAGTTTTGTTTATTTTTTCAAAAAACCAACACTTGGTTTCATTGATCTATTACTGGTTCTTTGGTTTCTATATTGTTTATTTCTTCTCTGATTTTTACTATTTCTTTTCTCCTACTGGGCTTGGGGTGCTCTTGTTGCTCTGCCTCTAGTTCCTTTAGGGGAGCTGTTAGATTTTGCACTTGTGCTTTTTCTAATTTCTTGAAATAGGCCTGGAGTGCAATGTACTTTCCTCTTAGGACTGCCTTTTCCACATCCCATAGAGTTTGGTTTGTTGTATTTTCATTTTCATTTGTTTCCATATATTTTTTAATTTCTTCTCTAATTGCATGATTGGCCCATTCATTCTTTAGTAGGGTGTTCTTTAACCTCCATGTTTTTGGAGGTTTTCCAGACTTCTTCCTGTGACTGATTTCAAGTTTCAAAACATTATGATCTGAAAGTGTGCATAGTATGATCTCAATTCTTTTATATTTATTGAGGGCTGCTTCATGTCCCAGTATGTGATCTATCTTGGAGAATGTGCCATGCGCACTTGAGAAGAAAGTGAATTCCAAGGCCTCAGGATGTAGAGTTCTAAATGTGTCTGTCAGATCCATCTGGTTGAATGTGTCATTCAAGCCCACTGTTTCTTTAGTGATTTTCTGTCTGGTTGATCTATCCATTGCTGTAAGTGGAGTATTAAAGTCCCCTACCATTAGCCCATTCTTATCTATAAGATTGTTTCTGTTTGTGATTGGTTTAAATATTTAGGTGCTCCCATATTCGGTGCAGAGACATTTATGATTTTTAGTTCTTCCTGATGGATAGACCCTGTAATTATTATATAATGCCCTTCTTCATCCCTTGTTATTATCTTTAATTTAAAGTCCAGTTTTTCTTGGGGCGCCTGGGTGGCTCAGTTGGGCGGCCGGCTTTGGCTCAGGTCATGATCTCACAGTTCTTGAGTTTGAGCCTCACATCAAGCTCTGTGCTGACAGCTCAGAGCCTGGAGCCTGCTTCTGATTCTATGTCTCCCTCTCTCTGCTCCACCTTTGCTTGTACTCTGTCTCTCAGAAATGAATAAACATCGAAAAAATTTTAAAAAAATAATAAAGTCCAGTTTGTCTGATATAAGTATAGGTACTCCAGCTTTCTTTTGATTTCCAGTAGCATGATATATATTTCTCCATCCCCTTACTTTTAATATGAACGTGTCTTCCAGTCTAAAATGTGTTTTTTTGTAGAGAGCAAATAGATGGATTTTGTTTTTTTATCCATTCTGCTACCCTATGTCTTTTGATTGGAGCATTCAGCCCATTTACATTCAGTGTTATTATTGACATATATGGTTTTTGAGTCATTGTGTCCATTGTGGGATTCATGCTTGTGGTGGTGTCTCTGGTATCTTCGTTCCTTGCAACACTTCCCTCAGAGAGTCCCCCCTCAGGATTTCTTGTAGGGCTGATTTAGTGGTGACAAATTCTTTCAATTTTTGTTTATTTGGAAAGACTTTGATCTCTCCTTCTATTCTGAATGACAGGCTTGCTGGATAGAGGATTCTTGGCTGCATATTTTTTCTGTTCATCACATTGAAGATCTCCTGCCATTTCTTTCTGGCCTTCCACGTTTTAGTAGATAGTCTGTTTCAGCAGATAGTCACCACTCTGATAGGTTTCCCTTTGTATGTTATGGCCCTTTTCTCCCAAGCTGCTTTCAGAATTCTCTCTTTGTCCTTATATTTTGCCATTTTTACTATGATATGTCGTGCAGATGATCGATTCAAGTTATGTCTGAGGGGAGTTCTCTGTGCCTCTTGTATTAAGTGTTTACTTCCTTCCCCAGGTTGGGGAAGTTCTCTGCTATATTTTGTTCCAGGACTCCTTCAGCACCTTTCCCTCTCTCTTCCTCTTCTGGGATTCCTAAGATATGTATATTGTTCCATTTGACTGTATCACTGAGCTCTTGAACTCTTCTTTCATGTTCCTGGATCAGTTTGTCTCTCTTTTTTTTTTTCTCAGTTTCTTCTTTTTTCTATAATGGTGTCTTCTAAATCACTTATTCTCCTTTCTGCCTCTTCAATCCGTGCATTGGATGTCTCCAGTTTATTATGTATCTCATTTATTGCATTTTTTATTCATCATACCTATTTTTAAGCTCCATGTTGTTTGTAGCCATAGTTTCTTTGATGTCCTCTATGCTTTTTTCAAGCCCAGCGATTAATTTTATGATTATTGTTCTAAAATCTTGTTCAGTTATGCTGCTTATATCTGTTTTGAGGAGTTCTTTAGCTGTCAGTTCTTCTTGGAATTTCTTTGGAGGAGACCTCCTTCGTTTCATCATTTTGTTTAGCTTTCTATCTCTTGTTAGTTTTAAAGACTTGTTATGCTCTCTACCTGTGAGTGCTGCTGTACCCAAGAAGACTCTTTGACTGTCCAGGGCCTATCCGTTCAGAAAGTGTTCTTTGAATGGTATCTCTTGGTCTCTCTTGTTGAGACCTTGGTTATTTTATTTTCCTACTTGTAGTGGTATTTGGGACTCTCCACCACGTGTACTTTGGCTTGTTTCTTTCTTTTTTTTTTTAATGTTTTATTTATTTCTAGGAGAGAGAGAGAGACAGCGTGAGCAGGGGAGGGTCAGAGAGAGAGGGAGTCACAGACTGAAACAGGCTCCAGGCTCTGAGCTGGCAGTCAGCCCGACGAGGGGCTCGAACCCACGAACGGCGAGATCATGACCTAAGCGAAAGTCGGACGCTTAACCGGCTAAGCCACCCAGGCGCCCCATACTTTGGCTTGTTTCTTGAGGTAGACCTTTCAAGTGGATGCCACCCCGCTCGTCATGACAGAGGATGGCCAAGTGTGCACAAGACGTTCAGGGACCGTTCGTGCTGCCCTCAGCACTGGAGTCGCGGCCTCCGCTGGAATTCTGCTCACCTAGCCCCCCGCCATGCACGAAAATCCGGGGCAGGGCAGTGGTGGGGCTCCGCCTCGGGATCGCGCTCTCCAGCGGGCTCTCCGTTCTCGAGGGGACGGCAGCCTTCCCCAGGCGGCCCTGCCCGCTCTGTCCAGCCCGCGGCCGCCGCCCCCGCTTCCACCAGGCCGCTGCCTTGCTGGTGCAAACGCTTCCGACTTGCCACCGCAAGCCTTCGGGCTCTATTTTTATTTATTTCTGAGAGAGAGAGAGAGAGAGAGAGAGAGAGAGAGAGAGAGAGACAGCATGAGCGGGGGAGGGTCAGAGAGAGGGAGACACAGAATCTGAAGCAGGCTCCAGGCTCTGAGCTGTCAGCATAGAGCCCGACGCGGGGCTCGAACTCACAAACTGTGAGATCATGACCTGAGCCGAAGTCGTCCAGGCGCCCCCAAACCATTCCTTAATAACCCAGAACTTACAAGAATCCCTGTTAGGACCATCTTCTATGATAGTCACTGATAAATTTCAGAGGACAAAAATTTAAAAACACTCTTTTTTTGGATGAAGGTTATTGAAAGTCTTTATTATCAAAACTCTAAGACACTTATGCCAAAGTACACAGATAAGCAATGTAAAAACTCTTTACAATCACCTACTGAGTTACACAGCAAGTTGAAGTTCAAGTTGAAACACGAAAAGTAAACTAGATTTAAAGTGCTGTATTTAAAAACAAGAAAATACAGTTTGCATTTTGGCGCAATTAATATTGGAGACCTGACACTAAAAAGAATGAAGGACACATGTAAGATTATCTTCCTGAATTGTTCTATTTTGCTCTTTTCACTCTAAGAATGTAGTCTTATTCAGAAAATGACAGCTGGTCAATTTATTAGTAAGATATTTATCCATACTTATCTCAGAGGCTACCGGACCAGTCAGGTATCCTAAACTTTCATGTTAAATATGATCGTTTTCCTAATACCACTCTTAAGTCACATCTCATTTGCCTTCTTCCTTAAAAAGTGCACATGTTTGTTTTAAACAGCTGAAACACCCGTAATACACTATAGACTTTGCTTAGAGGTACTCTGTTAATGCTCTGGTGTGGCCAGAGGAAAAGCAAGCATTATTAAATATGAATGTAATCCCTATCAACACAAATTGAACCTTTTTTTTTTTTCAATAAAAAAGCTAGCCTGGAAAAATGTCTCATTCTATAAAGATTTATCATTTCCAAATCACAGTGAAAGGAAGTGGAGTAATTTACCAATTTTGTTTTCTATTCTGAGTATTAGAGCTATCTCACTGAAAACTGGTATCTGACATAACAATAACATTTGTGGAATGTAATATTGTAGTGACAGTACTGAGGTTGATTGTTACAGGCATATTAAACTCTTGAGTATTAAATGGTTCCATCCTATTTGTATAGAACATTGGTCCAATAACAAAAATAGAGAACAGCAGCTGGAAATTTATCTTATTCAATGTTCAGAGATAAAAGTTTTAACCATTCACTCCATTATTTTCTGTAGATAAGTCCTTTTTTCCTATTGAAATCTGATGGCAATTAAATTCTGATATTTTTCCAAGCTACCATACGAAGAGAATGCTAAAGGCCATCACTGCGCAGCAAACTGCAACGTAAAGTCTCTTCCAGTCACCAGTTCTGGTGCACTTCCAAAATATACCCAACAGTCATAGTGAGGCCGGGGCACCCCAGCCACATCACCCTTCCAGGCGCAGGAACGTTTTTTCTTTTTCAGAGACTTCCAAGTGACGGAGTTGGGTTTTTAGGATTGGTTTTGGCCCCATCGATCAGAAGTGCAAATCACAGTGGCTTCAGTGAAATAAAGTTTATTTATTTACTTTTTCCCCCCAGAAGCGCTGAGACCAGTGCAGGGCTGAGTGCCGGCTCTCTTGCACAGTCTCAAAGCCCATGGCTTCTCCCTGCTTAGCTCCCCCATCCCCGGAGTGAGACGTGCATCTTCATGATCCAAGCAGGGAGCAGTAAGAGCCAGCTTTTCCGGAGAAGGATTCCTGGCAGCCGCCCCGCAAAGCTACGCGTAAATCCCATTGGCTAGGACTTGGGTAAGGTTCTCTCCGGCGAAAGCCTGAGGTTTGTACTTTGGTAGCTTAGTATTTAGCTAAAGAATTGCTTTAGGATGGGTGACTAAGAGTTGGACGTTGGGTCACCAGCAGGGGGTTGACACCTGTTTTGCTGGTGACCAGACCTCAACTCCGAGGTTAACAGACTTTCATTGCATAAGAGGTGCAGAACTCTTAAATTCGTTGTTTACCAGTACATTCACCGTTCTGGAATGCTGAGTTCAGTGAGTTATACTGAGTCAGTACGTTGATGAATTCATCAATCGGGGTGGCAAAATGCCTTCCGAGGAGGAATGACAAAGAACATTGAAGCGTCCATGGAATCCTGTGCCTGCTTTTCCTAGACATTTTGACCATAAAACCATCTTAACATCTACCATGTTAAGTATCTAGACAGTTGTATTTGAATGTAATGTATGGAGAAAGAGAGGTGATAGGCTGCAAAGAAGAATACCAAGGTACAAAGAAAACGGTTTTTTTTTTTATGATTACAGTGAGTCCCTAAAGGTTGAGTTGTATACATTTTTTTTTTTAAGTTTTTTATTTATTTCTAGGAGAGAGAGAGCGTGAGCAGGGGAGGGTCAGAGAGAGAGGGAGTCACAGACTGAAACAGGCTCCAGGCTCTGAGCTGGCAGTCAGCACAGAGCCCGACGCGGGGCTCGAACCCACGAACCGCGAGATCATGGCCTAAGCGAAAGTCGGACGCTTAACCGACTAAGCCACCCAGGCGCCCCGACATTTTTTTTTTTTCTAAATCACTGCTGGGAAAAGGCCCCTCAAAACTTTCTAGCATTATAAAAGTACTTCATAGTTATTTTGAAAGGATGTAATATCGAAGTATAAAAAGTAAAAGTCCTGATTTTCTTATTGCTGCCTGTCCCTGACCCATTTCTCAGAGATAACTATAAACCACTGTTTAGTGTCTTTTTTTTTTTTTTTCGGTCAGAAAGGGATTGATTGTTGCACTGCTCTGACCTTGCTTATTACATCTAATGTATATCAAAGACACCTTTTTCCGCCGACTTTCCGTTAGAGTATTTAAACTTTACACTTTTAGTCTTAAATCCTGTGAACTAGGGTTCTCTGAGGAGTCACCTCACGTTTCTTAACTGTGAAATGCAGTGACACTTAATCTCGGAGTTGTGTAACGTGTATCCAAGAGTTGTGTAACATGACCTCTGAAGTTTCTGCTCTGTTACCATAGCGATGTTGCCTGGGGCTGAGAAACGCTTGTTTGACCTCCACTTGTTTGCTTGGAAATGAATTTCCTTAACTTTGAACGCATCCCATTCTGTATCCGGGTGTGAACTGTGGAAACAAACCCACGAGGTACCGGTTTTTTGTGGACCGGAGCCTGGGGACACGGCTGGAGGCATGTTAGCGCCTCGATTTCTTTGTGCTGCTGGAGGGCTTTCTTTTGTGATTCAGCTCACGATGGCCAGAGTTGCCTCCACAGGAAAAGTGCATAATTGGAAACGAGGGAGAAGTTGGTCATGTCGAGGTGGATTCCCCGGGAAAAAGCCCAGAATGCCCTTGGGAGGGCCCTTAGGCCCCCCCACTCCCCGCGTGCACGAGCACTGAGTCACCCGGAGTTAAAGCTGGGAAAGGAGCCGGGCAAACACAGCACTTAATGGTGGCTGTCTTAGGTGGCCGGCAGGTGAAGGGAAGTCGGGATAGAGCGACAGAAGGAAGACCGAAAACAGGAAACAGATGTCTGGTGAAGTAATGCCGGACGGTGCTTATTCGGGGGGCCTGGGCTTAGTCACAGGCAGCTGTATCCTGGCCTCGCTGCTGTCATCGTGCAGAGAAGTCTCCGCCCAAACAGGCACGTTCCACAGGGTCTGTCCATTCTGTTTATAAAACAGGCGATTCTTTTTTTTATGCTTATTAATTTATTTTTGAAAGAAAGAGAGACAGCGTGAGCGGGGGAGGGGCAGAGAGAGGGGGAGACACAGACTCCGAAGCAGGCTCCAGGCTCCGAGCTGTCAGCACAGAGCCGGACGCGGGGCTCGAGCCCACGAACCGTGAGATCATGACCTGAGCCGAAGTCGGTCGCTCAACCGACTGATCCCCTCCCCCAGGCGCCCCATCAGGCGATTCTTAAATTGCTGTATAGCAGGGGGACACACGTTTATTTTAATAATACAGTGGCGCTGGAGTCCAAGGTGCTGCTTGTGTACAGGGTTCGTGGGAGAGCACAGCGCCAGATGGTACATGTATCCTGTTAAAACTGAGTCATTTGGGGGGGCGCCTGGGTGGCTTAGTCGGTTGAGCTTCCGACTTTGGCTCAGGTCATGATCTCGCGGTTCGTGGGTTCGAGCCCCGCGTCGGGCTCTGTGCTGACAGCTCGGAGCCTGGAGCCTGTTTCAGTTTCTGTGTCTCCCTCTCTCTCTGACCCTCCCCTGCTCACGCTGTCTCTCTCTCTCCTAGAAATAAATAAAAATATTAAAAACAAAACAAAACAAAACAAAACTGAGTCATTTGGGGATCGTCCGGAGAAAAGCAAGAAGCTTTCAGTCTAGATTGAAATCCTTACCTGGTGTGCGGCTTCAGCCTGTTTTCAGTGTGTATAGTGGCCTATTTGTGTGCAAGACTAGAGACAAGTTTGAGCTGCTACGCAGCAAAAATGATTTCTTTTAAATACCTCAGAAATAATTACCATGAATTTACTTTTTATCGAGTTCCTGGGTTTATTTTCTTGTTATCGTTTTTTTTTTTTTTAATGTTTATTTGGAGAGAGAGAGAGGGCATGCACACGTGTACAAGCAGGGGAGGGGCAGAGAGAGGCAGAGAGAGAGTCCCAGGCAGGGTCCACACGGACCTCAGAGCCTGGTGCGAGGCTCGATCCTGCCAACTATGAGACCATGACCTGAACTGAAATCGAGAGGCAGCTGCTTGACTGACTGAGCCACCTGGGTGCCCACTTTTTTTTTTTCCTAAAAAAATATTACTCTTTTAAAAAATTTTTCTTTTTTATGTTTATTTGTTTTTGAGAGAGAGAGAGAGAGACAGAGACAGAGCACAAACATGGGAGGGGCAGAGAGAGAGAGAGGCAGACACAGAATCTAAAGCAGGTTCCAGGCTCTGAGCTGTTAGCACAGAGCCCAAAGCAGGACTCGAACCCACAAACTGTGAGATCATGACCTAAAGTTGAACGCTCAACTGACTGAGCCACCCAGACACCCCCCAAAAATGTTACTCTTTATTTATCAGAAAATGGAGCGGCTCTGGAATAGTCAAGAGAATGTCAGGTAAATAGCAGAGTAACCCAACTCACTGCCTGGGAATGAAGCTCATGTTCATAGAAATCCCAGAATGGCTGTGTCTACATGTTTTGCTGGAGAGTCACACAAATGTGGGAGCAGAAGTCCCCGTGGCAGACCCGGCCTGCAATCCCGGTTCCCACCACAGCCTGACCTGTGCGTTCCGTAGTCTGAGGTGTGTAGAGGGGACATAACTCCCCTCTTTCTGCCTGGGGACTCAGCGGGGTCACCTGTGGGGAGGCTCTGGGCTCAGAGGGCGGGTATGCAGGCCACCAGTGGTGCTTTACTTGGGCTCAGATCCCAGTAGCAGCCTTGTGACTACTGTTGAACCTCTCATGCCTCAGTTTCCCACGAAAAATGGGGGCTAATGATAGACCCTAACACACGGTTGCGAAGAGGATTGGAAGGGTCACTACTTGTACCGAGTGCTAGCACAGTGTGTGGCACAGACGTGCCTGTGTTAGTGAATTAAGCCTCTTTTACCTCCTCTCTGCGGTAGCCATTCTACAGATGTTACTTCTTTGCTCCTGAAGATTTTCATATATAATCAGTACCTTTTTAATGAAAAGGAAAGCATGCTACACTTCCTTATTTGTATCAGGCCTCGCTGGAAAGGTACACTTCATTAATTTTTTATTTTTTAACGTTTATTTATTTTTGAGAGGAAGACTGAGCATGAGCAGGGAAGGGGCAGAGAGGGAGGCACAGACTCTGAAACAGGCTCCAGGCTCTGAGCTGTCAGCACAGAGCCCGATGTGGGGCTCGAACCCACGAACCATGAGATCATGACCTGAACAGAAGTCAGACACTCAACTGACTGAGCCACCCAGGTGCCCCAAAAAAGTACATTTTAAAGAGAGAGCATGGTAGGAATTAGACCCAGAACCAGGAGGATTAAGTTGAATTTCGGTGACTTAGTCACTGATTTGCTCTGCCATTAATTTATAAAACCCATCTACCTATCTGGGAAATTGAGAAAAAGTTTAAAAAGTTTAAATAGCTATGATATCAATCCTACAAATTCTATATATATTTAAAAAATCTGGAAACTATAGAAAAAGGGAAGAAAAAAAGTTAATCAATTAAGATTTGGGTCTGTAATTTTTTTTTGTTTTTCTGTATATATTTTTTCTTTTTGTTTTTTGAGAGAGAGAGAGAGAAATTAAAACTTAAATAAAACTTAGATTAGTAGCATTAAAATTTGTAAGATACAAGAAACCAAAAGGTAACGTAATATTTCGAGATTTCTTCTGACCGTACAAAAATTATTCTGACAACTCACTATGAACTTAGATCAACAAGAGCCAGAAACTCTCACAAGTGCCCTGTGAGGTCAGTGTATTTTTCATTTTACAGGCGGGGAAAACGAAGTGCATTTTCTTCGGAGTTGGTATGGAGTAGAGAGTAGAGTATTGCCGGAGTCCGGCTCCAGCAGGCCCAGGGGTCCCTGAAGGATGGACGGTGTTGGCGAGGGAGGGAGGGAGAGAACCCCGAGATCCTTTCTGATCACAAGGCAGGTGTCTCTGTCCTGTTGGTTTTGGTGTCTTTATTTATAGGTCAAATGTTAACATGGCATCAGAAAATGGAAATTATACAATGGATGGCTGTCTGTGATAAGATGTTTTTGGAAAATGTACAGAAACAGGTTTTACAGAAGTCTTCTTGCAGAACGGCCCCAATTACAGTGAGGTTGGGTAACTTAGAAAATAACAGAGTGTTCACATTTTAATAACACTAAGATTAAGCCATAGGTTTGTAGCTACTCTTATCCATCCTCCTCACAGTTGCCAGGGTAAGGGAAGGTGTTTTTGCAATGTAGGCTTTAGGGAAGGGGTTGCTATACGCCATCAGTTAGCAAAGGTGTATGTAGTAACTTATGTTCTGCCCTTATCTGTTCCTTCTCTCTAAGTTAGGCTCTTTGTCTCTGGGCAAGGCTTGATTTTTCAGTTATATTCTTTATGGCACCAGAGAGCCAACCATACCTTTAAAGAGTTTAGCTCATTTCCAATACGTAGAATAGCCTCTTCGAGTGCATTTACCTTTGTGTCTAGTTTTACGATTTCTTGAATAGCTAGGGCCTGAGAGACATTTTTGGTTAGATGATTTACATGTTGAGCTGTATGAATATCCTGGACTAATACAATGGTAGAAACAGCATTGTACGTTTAAAGGTCAATCTTTTATGAGTAAGGGTCATTAGCCTGTTCATAGTTCATAGTATGTAAGGAAACAGGACCTGCCGGAGACACGATGTCTGTTCCCATAATCAAAGAAGAAGTTCCCACAATAAGTTCCTTCACAAGGTGCAATCATCATACCAGGGCCGGAATAAGGGGACGAGTCACTCCCGATATTGATCAACAAGGTACCTTAGGGGTTGGTGCTCAAGCAGAAATAATTGAGTGGGGGTGGATATCGGTCATCATCTGATTGGCAAGAGACCATGCAAACTTGCTTTAACCTCACCAGGAGTTTTCTCGACTAGTGGGCTCAGAACGGCTCCCGACAGAGTATATATAAAAGGGGAAATACACTCCGATATGTGCCCTTCAACAAGGTGATCAGGTCAGTATAAAATGTCCCGTACTGGGGCGCCTGGGTGGCTTAGTCGGTTGAGCGTCCGACTTTCGCTTATGTCATGATCTCGCGGTTCGTGGGTTTGAGCCCCGCGTCAGGCTCTGTGCTGACTGCCAGCTCAGAGCCTGGAGCCTGTTTCAGTCTGTGACTTCCTCTCTCTCTGGCCCTCCCCTGCTCACGCTCTCTCTCTCTCTCTCTCCTAGAAATAAATAAAAATATTAAAAAAATAAAATAAAATAAAATAAAATGTCCCGTACTAATCCTAAGCTTTCAGTGTGTGCTTTTTTTGAGGAGGCTGGGCAGTGTGCCCTGCTCTAAATCAATCATAAAGGTACCCACGAGCTTGCTAGTTCTTGTAAGTCCAGATGTAAAGTAAAATCCCTTTGCAAGAAAGGAATTCAAATTTCGTAAGGGAAGAGGTCAGTAGGAGCTGACCGTGATCTTCAGAGCTCTGGTCCTGTAACTTCACAGCCTCGTACATGTGGTTTGCCTTTCTCCTCTTCCCTATGACTCCCACGTTTGTTGATCTTCCGGCAGATCCTTTCCACTGCAACCCTGTTCCGTGGTAAAGATGATCCCATCCTCTCTCCAAAGAGGCTCTGCTTCCTTGGCTAAGGCCTGGGCCTCAATACCTCCTTTTTAATTTTTATTTAATATCATTTATCTATTTATTTTGAGAGAGAGAGAGCCAGAGCGAGTAGGGCAGGGGCAGAGAGAGAGGGAGAGAGAGAATGCCAAGCAGGCTCTGCACTGTCAGTGTGCGATACCTCCGTTTTTAAAGGGGCAGGTTCACGGAGGTGTGATCTACGTGTAGTAAAGGTGTTTGGGTGTAGAGCTGAGTTGTAACATGTTCATATAGTCCTACCACCACCACCACCACAGTCAGGACAGTTATGTTACCTCTACAGTTGCCCCTTGTTCTTTTGTAATCCATCTCTTCACCCAAATCCTAGCAGCCAGTGATCTGATTTCTGTCCCTGTAGCATTGCCTTTTCTAGAATTTCCTATAGATGGAATCATACAGTTTATAGCATTTTGAGTCTAGCTTCTATCCTTGATGTCTTGATTTGGTTTAGTATTAGTGTAATTAATACTGGGCAAATGGAATGATTTGGAAGTGTTCTCTCCTGCTTTTTTGTTGTCATTTTGTTTTGTTTTTATTTTTGGTTTTGTTTTGTTTTTTAAGGAAATTGTGAAGAATTGGTGTTAATTCTTCTTTAAATCTTTGGTAGGGGGGCATCTGGGTGGCTCAGTCCGTTAAGCATGTGACTCTTGGCTTTGGCTCAGGTCCTGATCTCATACCTTGTTGGTTTAAGGCCTACATCAGGCTCTGCACTGACAGCATGAAGCCTGCTTGGGATTCTCTCTCCCTCTCTCTCTCTCAAAAACAAGTAAATAAACATTCAAAAAAATTTTTGGTAGAATTCACTAGAGAAGTCATCTGATCCTGGGCTTTTCTTTGTGGGAAGTTGTTAAATTAAATTAAATTAAGTAATTAAGTTAAATTAATGAACTATTTATTGGGAATTTTTAAAAAGTTATTAATTCAGTCTCTTGTTAGACATCTTTTCGAATATTCTCTTCTTTTTGAATTCATTTTGGTAGTTTATGTCTTTCTAGCTGTTCATCCATTTCATCTAGATTAATTAGTTGGCACGCTATTGTTTATAGTGTTCTCTTATAATCCTTTTTATTTCTGTAAGGTCGGTATTAGTGTCTCTTATTCATTTCTGAGTTAGTAATTTGCTCTGCATGTGGCAAAAATACCTTTATTACTGTAAGAATAAATACATTTTTAAAGTAACCTCTGTGCCCAGCTTGGGGCTTGAACTCACGACCTGGAGATCAAGAATCACATGCTTTACTGACTGAGCCAGCCAGGTACCACGTACTTTAAGAATATTTTAAAATCAAGACATTTTTCAGTGTAAAATGTGTTTAAAATACAATGATAGTAGTAGACACACTACATGTAATACCAGAAAATTGCAGCCAGGCTGTGAAAGTGTAAGAATTCTATACTTTTTCTTGTGTACTTCCTACAAGTCTTAAAACTTTTCTTAGCAATGCCTTCTTTTTATTATTATTTAAAAACTTTTTTTAAATTTATTTTTGAGAGACAGAGAGAGACCGAGTGAGCAGGGGAGGGTCAAAGAGAGAGGGAGACACAGAATCTGAAACAGGCTCCAGGCTCTGAGCTGTCAGCACAGAGCCTGATGCGGGGCTCGAACCCACGAGCTGTGAGATCATGACCTGAGCTGAAGTCGGATGCTCAACTGACGGAGCCACCCAGGCACCCCAGCAATGTCTTCTTATATCAACCAGAAGATTATGGGTCTTTTGTTTCTCTGCCTCCAAAGTTCTGTCAACATTAAGTTATCACTCAAAGATGACTTTATAACACAAGGCCATACGTCTCAAGAACCAAAGATTTATAATGTAGTAGGTGTTAGAATGTACTAGGTTGTTTATCTTGAGCATAAAGGATGACTCTGGTCCAGGAAAGTTCTTGGGGGAGGTGGGTCTCTTTTTATTGCCTCTCCGGTGGGCAGGCAGGGACGGTTCCTCAGGTAGGAGCTGCCCTGGAAGTAGGTCATGATTATCGTTCTTGTTTCACAGACAGAGAGGCTGCTTAAGGGAGAGGTAGGAATGAGCTCTGCTTTGCACAAGAGTCACATCGGATGAGAATGAGGGCACAGCCCAGTGATCCCGGCACCGAGCCTACTTTCCCTCTAGAGTCACATCGAAGGGAACAAAACTGACTCCTGAGGGGATTTGCGTGGGGGATTGAGTCTAATGTACACTTACTGTTTCTCATTTGTGAATGTCATTTGTGATATCTCTGTAATTTCATTTATTGACTGAAGAAGAAAAGGAAGAATTCCAGAGAAAGCATTAGATGCTGCTGGATATTGTTGGAAGTTGGGAGAATAAACTGGTGTCTGTTCTCAATGTTGGGATGAGTGGGTTGTCCATGCCTTTTTCCTCATTTACCTAACAATCTCTTGGCTATGTGTATGTAATAGCTATTGAGAGTGAGATGTTGGCCTTCTCTTTTGAAAACGAGTGAGGGATCCACAGAAGTAATGAACAATGACTCTGAGGCTCTTTACAGCTCTAAGTGGCCCTAAATTGTTCTTTCTTCAAGTGGAGACTTTCAGAATCTCTCTCTCTCTCTCTCTCTCTCCCTCTCTCCCTCTCTCTCTCTCTGTCTCTGTCTCTCTCTCTCTGTCTCTCTCTCACACACACACACACACACACACACACACACACACACACGAAATTTAGCCATCTAAGATTAGGCAAGGCTGCCACCTAGTGACCCAATGCGAACATTTCTCAGGGAATTTCTACCTTTGATTTTGGTCTGGCTTAATTAGAATCATTAATTATTCATGATTTATATATTCAACAAATAGAAAGTACTCACACACTAGATGCAATGCCAAGCACCGTAATGCTAAAATCAGAAAGGCAAAGTTATTGCCCTCCAGGCACACACAGACTAGTAGAAGGGAACAGATGAACTAAACGAATGAATAGTTCAATCAGTGCAGTAAATGCTCGAAGTGACTTACTCCCAACACTCTGGTTCACCTATAATTTTAAAGGAATCGGCACCTCAGTCTAGGCATGTCCAGCCCACGTTTTTCATTGCTTGTAGCTGGTGACCATAAAAAGGAAGGGGGAGGGGCGCCTGGGTGGCTTAGTCGGTTAAGCGTCCGACTTTCGCTTAGGTCATGATCTCGCGGTTCGTGGGTTCGAGCCCCGCGTCGGGCTCTGTGCGACTGCCAGCTCAGAGTCTGGAGCCTGTTTCAGTCTGTGACTCCCTCTCTCTCTGACCCTCCCATGCTCACGCTGTCTCTCTCTCTCTCCTGGAAATAAATAAAACATTAAAAAAAAAAACAAAAATCAGAGTATAAAAAAAAAAAAAGGAAGGGGGAGGAGGAGGGGAGGGAGCAAAGTAAAAGTAACAACAGTGGTTGTTGATTTTCGCTTAAGTCTCTTACTATAGAGCTATGTGGACGTTGACTCTCCCAAGTTTCAAAAACTGACATTTACAGGACCCGCTAGCATCTTAAGGATACAGAAGACAAACTCTTGCTTCTTGAGATGATATGCGATGCACACATACTTGAAATCCAGCAGCAGACAGTCCAAGGCAGAGAAGCCCAGAAGTTGTGCACTAGTGAGCTAGCCTTAAACGTGGCAGCAAAGTGGCTTAAAACAAGAGTTTTGAACGAGGTGGTCGTGGGTGTGTGTCCCAAATCAGCTGCTTACCCAGGAGAGCTCCAGGCCTCAGCGGCCTTCCTGGCCAAATGACAGGCGCAGTAGTGCCTTCTTCGTTTGACCGAGGTGCTGAGTATGACCGAAGAGGTACACACATCACTTAGCAAGTGCTGAGCAGGGCGAAGGTCCTGTAAGCACGAGCACTCATGTTTGTGAAGACGTTCTGTGGATCGCTTCAGGGAAGACCGTTCCCGACAACGCAGACCCTTTTCCTTACATGGCAGAATCTCATAGTGACCACTATTTGCTGCACCTCCCTGCAACCGTGTGGCCAGAAGTGAGACATTTTGTGCCACCTGCGTTTTGTTCTCTCACCTGGCGAGTTTCTCTCTCTAGACCATTAGGCTGGGCACCTGCTATAATTCAGCCAATGCCAGCTGCGGAGGAGACAAAATAGAACCCGGGGACATTACTTTTAGCACTGTTTTAACAGGAAGCGTGGGCAAAGGGGTAAGTGGACGTGTTCTTAGAGGCTGTAGTCACAAAAGGGTTGGTAATTAAAGGAATTTCATGTAGGGCCATTAGCTGTTTTGGAATGAATAATTGAACAGCACCAGTTCATTTAAACTAACAAACTAACATAGAACCTCTTGTAGAAAAGGGGAAAATGAGTTTGACTTCTGAATTTTTAACATCTAAAAAGATCTTTACATATATTTACAACTATCTGCTTAACTGAGCTACCCAGGTGCCCCTATTTACAACTTTCTGATTCTATTTACACAATGAGACACCATCAAACTCTGAAATACCACGAACCAGCACCATGGGCATCCTCTGGGATGCTTGTTACCAATGCATAATTCCAGTCTTCACCCCACACCTTCTGAATAAGAATCTGCCTGCTAACAAGATCCCCAGATAATTTTTGTACACGTTTGAGTTTGAGAAGCTGGATACAAGTTATGGCGCTCGCATATTGCAGTAGCACACGCTGAACACTAGGGGGACCCATTTCTTCATATTTCCTATGCTTCCAAAGGGTGAATTAAGAACCACCACTTGTACATTTCTGCAATCCCCCTCACCCCCCCCAAACTCCGCATTGGAATAACGTTTGCTCTTTAAACAAAGAGAAAACAAGGGTGATACAAAAAAAAATCTTAGGTATGACATACAAGTTATATTTGTTGAATGACAGTGGAGAGGACCATTTTAAAACTTCTCTATTAAAGTCTAAGACCTTTTAGAAAGACTAAAACCAATTATTGTTCTAAACGTCCATGCAAATCTTTGAAAATGATGCGACATTATTTGTACTATAGGTTTTGTTGGGGCTACACTAAAAATGAGTAAGGTAAACTGGAAAACTTTTGTTTTAAATTGCGCGCGTGTGTGTATGTACGTGTGTGCGTTTGGTATAATTTATGACAAGAAGTACAATCATCAAATGTGAAAAAACATAAAAACGAGGATGGCGTCATTTTATAATGACATAAATAAACTACGATGAACCTTTAACCCATCAAACTTCATCACCGGTAAAAATGAACTTCCTGCTCCTTTCCTTTAGAATAAACAAAGAAATCTATAAATTGAGACTTCAGCCTTACCAGCTCCAGGGAACTGGAAGGCGAGGCTGAGTGACCAACAGAACTTGTGATGACTGCTTGCCCCACAGCCCCGGCCGCACAGCCTTCACACAGCGATGGCTGCCCCATCTTTTTAGGGGGGCTGGAACACCCGAGTAGCTCTCCTTGAGGCACGTCTGTGTTCTCTGCCTCTAGATTTTAGGAACAGGCTTTTGGAGGAGGTTCCCAGCTCACGTTGGGCCTCAGTGCACTGGGAGAACCAGGGGAACCGTGCCCGTTGGCTTGTGTCCTTCACTTGGCATGGCTGTTCATCCCTTAAGCCACTATGGTAAGATGCACATGACCTTGGGTAGATGAAACAGTGTGATAGAGAACTGAGGAGTTCAGAGAAGAACTTCCTCAGTATGGAATCTCCATGACCTTATCGATGATGAAAGAATCATCAAAGAACCCAGTGTTGGTGATAATGTGTGGAGCTAGGTTCTCTCTGTCACCGTCGCTGGGCCTGTATTTTGGCACAGCCTTTCAAGACGGCAACTTGACAGTATTTGCCAACATAGAATATATGCTTTTTCACTCACAGCCATACTATTCTAAGCTAGAAATGGTGTCCTAACACTAGAAGCCTGACTCACCGGCCCTCAAGTGCAGAGAGAAGGCAAGCGCCCCTAAATTATGTTTGTTTTCCTGTATGCCTACCACCTAGACCTCTGCTGTTTATTCTCATTATATAGATAAAACCAAAGAGAGCAGAACTCTGGTCCCTGGAGCCAATGACCTGTCACATCATGATATCAAAATATTCTTCAGATATTTCTGAAGAATACCAAATTGTTAGAAATTCAAATTTGTTAGAATTTGGTATTCTTAGAAATACCAAATTGTACCAAAAGCAGATACAGGGGAATGGGGCTGAGGGTTTCTGGGGGTTAAAATGTCTTATATTTCAAAAAATGAATTGTGGAATAAAGGCTTTCTTTCCCTGTTGGCCATCAGCACCCCCCCCCCCCAAGTCTCTTGCCTACTCTGTGATTAAGCATGTAGTCAGAACGGGGGAGGGGGTGTCCTGGGCTTTGTTCCACACCCTCCTCTGACAGCTGCTCCACAGCCAGGACCTTTCCCATCTCCCCCCTCCCCCCCGCAAGAGCAGCCCAGAAAAGTGTATTAGGTGTCACGGCCAGAAATAGAATTCAATGTTCCGAGTCTTCTAACACAAAAGAAAACCAATGAGGCTGTTTTGGGTTCCCAAGTACACTACATACTAATGAACTAAGTTTAAATAGAGATAAAGGAAAACTTACCTAGGCACCTGCATTGGACCCTACGGAATGTCCGTCCCCTGCTGGGAGCAGCGCTTTGAGCTGGGCTGACCCCCAGCTAAGTGCTCCTACACATTGAATTGTGGAGAGGAGAGCAGATCTCAGGCTACCTGGCAGAAGGAAAGAAAATCCGTTTCACTTATCCATCCCCATCCTGATCGTCACCACCCCGGACAGATTTCTTCTGAAAGTTTGCCAGTCGGAGAGTAGTTTAGCTCCTTTAACCCGGTCTTCCGGGTACTCTGCCCAATCTACGAAACTAAGATAAAAAGGTGCAGCTTTGGAGTGCCTGGGGGGCTCAGTGCAATAAGCATCCGACTCCTGATTTTGGCTCAGCTCATGATCTCACAGTTCATGAGATCGAGCCCTACATCGGGCTCTGTGCTGACCGTGCAGAGCCTCCTTGAGATTCTCTCTCTCTGCCCCTCCCTCTCTCTCTTTCTCTCTCTCTCTCAAAATAAATAAACATTTTTTTTAAAAAAAGGTGTACCTTTATAACACACTCCTAATTTGCTATAAGTATTTTTTATTAAAAATTTTTTTTTTTTTTATGTTTTTTTTTTTATGGTTGGGTTTTTTTTTTTGGGGGGGGCAGAGAAAGGGAGACAAAGGATCTGGAGCATACTTTGCATTGACAGCAGAGAGCCCGATGCGGGGCTTGAACTCACAAACCATAAAATCATGACCTGAGTCGAAGTCGGATGCTCAACTAACTGACTGAGCCCCCCACGCGCCCCTGCTGTAAGTATTTCTTAAACGTAGAAAATGAACTATATTTGTGGAGTGCTGACAGTGTCTGGGCCGAGGTGTGAGTTCTTACTGTAAATGAACACAGCCTCAGACGGTCTGTTGGGGGCCGACAGGATGGCTGTCTCTCACGGCTTCTGGGGCACCTGTGGGGGGAGGGTCCAGTGCGTGCCTGTTGGCGGTCATTGTCCTCGTCTTCAGGACACCTGTAGATCCCGGAAACACACTCCTGGGGCACCATTTGGAAAGGACTATGTGTGTGCTCTGAAAGCCACCAGACACCTTTGCTGAGGTCAAGAAAGCCGCAGCCCCGAACCTTGGAGAAGGGTGTCCGAGGCTTTCCGTTGTCCTGGAGAAAATGGTGGAACTCTCTGTGAGGAGGTCCTGCCCACTGACCGTGATGGCCCAGAGAGCAGCAGCCAATGTGTGGACGCACGTGGACAAGCAATGACCAGGCCAGCAAGCCATTCAGGGGAGCTGGGCTCGACTTGAGAAGGATCTAGAAGTATCCTGATTTATTTTTATTGTATTTTCTTTCTACATATGTATAAGATCGACATGATAACAACCTATGTCTAAATAGATCTAATAAGGATTTTTAATGAAATATAAAACATTACACGTGATGTGAAATCCCTGTGTCATAGTTTAATTGGCAGTGTTTTCTCTGAGTGGCTCATAAAAGAGCAGTGCGTTCTGCAACTGACAACATTTTAGACTAGTTAAAACATGGTATTTTTTTTTTTTTATGTTTTATTTATTTCTAGGAGAGAGAGACAGCCTGAGCAGGGGAGGGTCAGAGAGAGAGGGAGTCACAGACTGAAACAGGCTCCAGGCTCCGAGCTGTCAGTCAGCACAGAGCCCGATGCGGGGCTCGAACCCACGAACCGCGAGATCATGACCTAAGCGAAAGTCGGACGCTTAACCGACTAAGCCACCCAGGCGCCCCAACATGGTATTTTTTTAAGTTTAATTTTGCAGATGAGGAATCGAGGCACAGAGAGGTTAAACCGTTTGCTCAAGGTTGCACAGCTAGTTGGTGATAGGATTGTGAACCCAGAAGTCTGCCCTCAGGGTATGTACTCGGAATCTCCAGGCTATGCGCCCATAATCCCCCTTGGTCTGGTTCTGTGCTGTGGTTTTGCCGGCCTCCTCCACCCGCCTTGCCTTTGTTCCCGTCCGTTTTCTGAACCCCCTTTGTCAGCCTCCACAGAGACTCTGAACAATTCAGTGCACATCTTTTGGTTTGCGTCGGCCACGGTCAGTTTCTTTTTGCTGACAACTCGGGCCTTTAAGAGACATCAGCTATAGATTTCACCGTAAAGTGACATGCCCGTCGGGACCTTCGGTTTGTTGAGAATAAATGGGCCCTGCAGGCGTGGGAAGTAAGAACCTAAGTGAGCTCCTTGGCTTTTATCTTTTGTTCTTGCCGGTCTGGGGTCCCGGTGCTATCATTAGGCACTCCATGTTTCCCACTGAAACTGGTGATTTTCTGTACACTTCCTTCACATGTTCATGGATGCTATTTCCTTAATCAAGTGACAGCTACAGGGGAGATGCAAGCATTTATGCCATCACAATCCCAGACTTCCAGTTTTCATCTGTAGTGATTTAGACACTTGTCAGTTTATTTTTTATAATTATTTGCTTAGTATCAAAGTTTTCCATTATGTGAATTTCATGGGGTGAGGGTCTGGGCTGTTTTATTTTTATTTATTTATTTATTTATTTATTTTTATTTATTAAATGTTTATTTATTTTTGAGAGGCAGAGAGAGACAGAGCACAAGCAGGGGAAGGGTAGAGAGAGACTGGGAGACACAGAATCCGAAGCAGGCTCCAGGCTCTGAGCTGTCAGCACAGAGGCCGATGTGGGGCTCGAACCCACGGACCGCGAGATCGTGACTTGAGCCGAAGTCGGATGCCTAATCGATTGAGCCACCCAGGTGCCCCAGATCTGGGCTGTTTTATACCTGGTACTAGGTAAGTGCTCAGAAACCATCTCAGAAAACTAAAATTTGAGAGCCTGAGGCCTCAGAGGCCCTCTGCTTAGATACTATTACTGTATAAATGAGGGGGCCAGCTGAGGTCTGGGGAGGTGATGCTCTGCTTCTCTGTTACAGAAGGGAAAGGGCTGTCTGTGCTGGATCTAGATTACATCACTCCTAGTTCCACATCCAGTTCTCCAGGCCTGGGTCTCTGTCCAGGTCCTATTGTATATATCCTTCCGGAATATTCTATAGAGGAGAAGTCATGCCAGCGTATTATACCTAAACAAATGTGTTTGTAAATGTTAATTTGCAGCGGTTCAGCCATGGGTTAGGAGATGGGCTAGGAGGAAGCTAAACAATGGATGAAAGTCAAGGCTGAACCCAGGCATCCTGGGAAAGGAGATACAGCAGTAAGAAAAAGGAGGGCGGCTCCGGAGCGGAGCCTCTGTGCACCCGGGTGGTGGCCTGTGTTTCAGGACGAAGTGGCCACCAGGAGTGGCTTCAGGAGCTTCTGAGAAGCGGGGAGACTGGTGTGCCTCTCCACGCTGTGCCCCAAATCTTACAACACAGGCTTTATTCCCTTGCCAGAGACAGTGGGCTGGTTACTGAAGGGAGGGATGGCTCAGGGTGACACCTCAGAAGACTTAAGCTGACCTTTGGATACAGCTGGAGTCAAGTCCTGTCACACATGGTCCCTCTTCCTAAACCACGTCCCCAGAATCACCATCTCTAGGCAGATGTGCCCCCTGCACACGATGATGGCCTTGACCAGGAAGCACAGGCATGGTGGCCAGGGGACAGGGAGCCGAGGTCAGCCACACCTGTGGTCTAGAAGGCTGGCCGCTGTCATATCCTCACAGGGAGGTGGTGGAAGTGATACCAAAGGCAAACTGTGTTTTGCCTCAGAAAAGGTGCAAAAGGTGTATGAAGTCCTGCCCGTGATTCCAATTCATACAGAAAGAGGGAAAAAAGAAAGAAGAGGGAGAAGCTCTTCTCTTCCACTTGGAAACCTTTAGGAGAACGGATTAATCCCGCCCCACGAAGATAAAGGGGTTGGATGGCCTTCTACTGGACCCTTGGGGGAGACAGGGCCTTGAGGATGGAAGTCCGGGACAGGAATTGGAGGAGATGTGTGAGGGAGGCTGTCTGTCTGCTCTGCCAGCACTCAACCGGCTGCTACCACCTTTTTCCAGAAAGCCCAGTGAGGCCCTGGCCCCCATGGTGTCCTGTGTGCATGCTGAGGAAAACACCGGCCTCATCCCACCGTGAGTTCCTCTTTCACAAAGAGGAGAGGAGCTTGTACGAGCTCTCTGTGGAGACTAATATGAACAGGTAATAGTCACCAATGGAAACGAGTGAAAGTGGGAAGTCCACCCTGTAAAGGAGGTGGAAGCAGCCGAGGGTGTGGGCCAGAGTCCTGGCTGAGTATACGGATTAACCGAGAATCGGAAGCAGGCTTCAGCCTCCCAGTGGTCAGCACAGAGCCCGACATGGGGCTCGAACTCAAGAACAGTGAGATCATGACCTGAACTGAAGTCAGACGCTTAACCCACTGAGCCACCCAGGCGCTCCATCTCGCCTTCAGCCTTTGATGGATTCATCCTCTCCCACGCCAGGAAGACAGTTTTTCTCATCTACAAGGATGACACTGATGGCTTCTAAGAATAAGATTTTGTGGGTGAGAACCCATCATCCTAGTACAGTGCAGTATTTGAGAGATAGAAGAGAAGATGTGAAGGAAGTTTGGCTTGCAGGGCTGCCTCCCATTGGCAGTAGATGCCCGGCCGCCCCCTCCCCTTGGACCACTCTCTCCCTGGATACGTAGAAGATCAGACAGGTTTTAGGTGTGCACCAACTCTGGCTGCTGGCCATAGAGCAGTTTAAAAAAATTTTTTTTATGTCTTTATTTTGAGAGACAGAGACAGAGAGCAAGTGGGGGAGGGGCAGAGAGAGAGGGAGACACAGAATCCGAAGCAGGCTCCAGGTTCTGAGCTGTCAGCACAGAGCCCGATGCAGGGCTCAAACCCACAGACCGTGAGATCATGACCTGAGTCCAAGCCGGACGTTTAACCGACTGAGCCAGCCAGGCGCCCCAGTAACTTTCTTTTTACGGGTTTTGCAATGGCAGCTTTTGCAATGGCCACTGGAGAGGTAAAGCTTCTGGGAATGTGGCACGGTTGTCCCCTGATGCTCCTAGGTCTCCCGTGGGGCACGAAGCTGGTCAGCGAGCCAGCCAGGTGGCCTGCTCCTTCCCCCTCAAGATGCAAAACGACCTTTGAGTCATTTGACAAGCCTCCATCCCTCGCCTAGGAAATGTCAACTGACTTGCCTGTTTGCTCTAGAAAACTCCTATGTTCTCTTGAAATCCTTTATTGGGGAGCTTTTTCCTCATCGGTTTTGATGATGACACTAATATACTAGGAGCCTACAGTCAAGTTCACTTTTCAAAAAAAGAGAGTCTCTTACATACGAACGGTTCCATTTCTTTCTCAGCCTATTTGGTGTCAAGATGACAAGTGGCCCGTAGGTGTGGGGTCTGTGTAGGAAGTCTCCTACATGGCCACACTGAGAATGTTTATTGTAGAAAGGGAACTTTTGCCCTGTGAAGTCACCTCCTCCGAGTCACCAGCGGCTTTCTGATATTGTATCACAGGAAATTCCTGGTGGTCCACAAAAAGCAGTCTTCGGAACACAGCTGCAGAGGGAGCACAAATAATTGCCCAATGTGACAGTGAGATCTGGGGACCCGTGTTCAAGGGTGGCCCGGCACCTGGGCTCCGTGGAGGGCTCACTGGAGGGTCTCTGAACAATGTCAGCATAATCCAAGGAACCAAAGGTCAACTGACCTCTCATTGTAATGCACTTAATGCAGAGAAAAAGATACTAGATAGAGGATGTCTTTTGTATCCCGACAAGGCCATGGGGGAATTGTATTTAGATTCGGGTTCTGTGAGACTGCAGTAACTGCCCGCCACCCTTACCTAATGCCTGATGTTAACAATCAAAACCTTAGCTTGAAAATTTGGGTGAAACAGTGGCATGTTTGGAGCATCAGATTTTGAACGAAAAACTATGTTACCTGAGCGATTTTGACTCAGAATGTTAACATGCCCCACACAGCTAGATCTCCATCAACCTCAATTCCCAAAGGCCAAACGCCTTCATTCTCTGGGCTTTAGTGGTCTCATCTGGAACTAAGAGAGTGTCGTGTGAGTCTGTAAGGGCTCTTCCAGAGTTAGGATCCTGTGATGTAAGCCTTTCCCTGTCCCTTCCCGGGGGAGGAGAGGGCAGCGGCCCTGTGCTGACTGCCTGGGGAATCCAAACCATGTTTCTCTCTTGGTTCTGCTCAGGATCAGGGCAAGTGTTATTTCCCTGGAAGATCTTGGCTCCAACTGTGGTATGAGAATTAGAATCAGCAGCAGGAGCCTGAAAGAACAGTGCAGATTGAATTAGAGACTGACTTCCCTAAAATAATTACGACCCTTCGTTTGAGGTGAGTCTCTTTCAAGATGTTTTCCACGGCTTATTTTTCTGGAGCCCCATGGAATGGATGTGGGCTTTGCATCACCTCTTTAATGTCCTTTACCAATACGTTTTGAGTGGCTTCATTGTGCCAAGTAGCTTGCTTGAGTTGGTTCACCTTGAAGGCAAAAATCGCATTTGATGTTCTCACTCTGCTGCAGTAGGACTGGCCAGGGATACTTAGAGGTCTCCATTCTTCTCTCTGGGGTAAGACAGAAGGCCAGGCAGTGCCACAAATTCGCAGGAGCCACGGCATCGATGAAGCTGGGAGGAGCGATTCCATAGCCTTTGTGGCCTTCTGTTGGCAGCCGGCATTTTCTAGCCACACAACTGTCGGCAGCTACACACCTCCCACAGGCCACAACAATTCATGGAAATTAATAAATGCATTTATTGGGAGAGGTCATGGGTGAAACAGGAAAATCAGTCCCCCAGCTTCCCAGACAAATACTCTGGGATCGAGTTTCAATAGAAGCCAGCAGCCTTCTTCACAGCGCTGCATATTTATAGCAAACAGAAGTGGTTCCAGTTCTTAGGTAGTTCAGCAAGGTTAAGTACGGTTCTTGTATTTGTTTGGTTAACAAGTGTGTTTGGAGGCGGCTTGTCCCACAAGGTACCAAGTACTAGGAATTCTGGAATGTGAGGAGACTGAATTAACGAGCCTGACTGTCCTCCCCTCAGACTGTGGTCACACAGAAAGTGAACCTTTTTTTTTTTGCTTAAAATTGCCATATAGTTTAATAGGGTAAAAATAATCTTTTCCATAAGTGGTGCTGAAGAAGTGGATACCCACATGCAAAAGAATGAAATCAAATCCCTTCCTTTTAGCACACACAAAGTTAATTCAAGACAGATCACAGTCCCAAGTGTAAGAGTTAAAATGATGACATTTTTCAAAGAAAACGTGAATATATTTTTGTGATCTTGAATTTGTTGTGTAGATATGACACCAAAGCCAGAAGGAACCGAAGGAAAAGTAAATTTGACCATATCAAAATTTAAACCTTTTGTGCTACAAATGATATATCAGGAAAGTGAGAAGATAACTCACAGAATGGGAGAAAATTATAGAGATCACGTGTCTGATAAGAAACTGGTATCCAAAATATATAAAGAACGCTTACAGGCCAACAACAAAAAGAAAGGTGACAGGAGAAAAAACGGAGAAAGGATTTGAATAGAGATTTCTCCAAAGAAGATATGTAACTGGCCAATAGGCAGGTGACAATATGCTCAACATCATTAACCATTAGGAAGATGTAAATGAAAACCCCAAAGGAATACCACTTCATACCCAGAAGGACACCTATCATCAAAAAGACAACAAAACCCAGTGTTAGCAAAGATATGGAGAAATTGGAACCCTCGTATACTGCTGGTGGGTATTTAAACAGGTGCAGGTGGTGTGGAAACTACATTAGTTGGTGGTTCCTCAAAACGTTAAACACACAATTGTCATATGAGCCAACAATTCTGCTCCTAAGTATATGCCCAAGAAAATTCAAAGCATATGTACACGTATAAACAGGAACATAAATGTTCCTAGCCTCATTATTCATAATAGCCAAAACATGAAACCCAAATGTCCACTAATTAATGAATGGACAAACAAAATGTGGTGTATCCAAATATAGTCAACAGCGGAACGGTAGTGGGCTATAGCAGAACAACATATTGATGTAGGCCACACCGTGGGTGAACCATGAACACATCGTGGCAAATGAAAGAAGTCAGGCACAAAAGACCACTATTCCATGACTCTGTTTATGTGGAATGTTGAGAATAGACACATCTACAAGACAGAAAGTACATTAGTGGTTTTCTAGGGTTGGGGGTTGTGGGGACAGGTGGAAGAATGACTGCTAATGGGTTTCAATATTTGGAGTGATGTGATTATCTTAAGCTCAGATCACGGTGGTAGTTGTACGGCTCTGTGAGTGTACAGAAAATCATTGTTTTGTATACTTCACATGGGTGAATTTTAGGATATGTGAGTTATATCTCAATAGATCTTTAAAAGGGCTGACATGTAGGTGGGTAGGTGATAGGATTCTCTGATGTGCCTGCACTCTCTGGGCATGCCGCACCCCAGGCTCCCCCTTTCCTCCCTCCACCACATCCTGCTCCCAGACCGCTCAAGGAAGACCTTTTCCAGCTGGGCTGTGAGAAGAGAGAGGCTGCGTTTCCCTGCTCCTTCCTCCTACTGGTCCGAGTCCCATAAATAGAAAAGACCGAAAGAAATTGTTCAGGCAGAGATGCCCGGGTGGCTCAGTTGGTTTAGCTTCCAACTCGATTTTGGCTCAGGTCATGATCTCATTGGCTTATGAGATTGAGCCCGGAGTGTGGCTCCGGGCTTCGTGCTGACAGCACACAGCCTGCATGGGATTCTCTCTCTCCCCTCTCTCTGCCCTTCCCTGCTCACGTGCCCATGCACTTTCTCACTCTCTCAAAATAAATAATAAATAAACTGAAAAAAAAAGAGAGAGAGAGAGATCCTTCAGGCTATTTGTGGTTACCAAGAAAAGAGAAATATGTTCTATCACAATGAAAAAACTTGTATACATATTCATATGCCTTTCTCTCTGGAGCTTTAAAGATGGTTTTTAGTTCCTCGTGGAATCTACTTCAAGTACAAGTATTTATGTAGTACAGATTGACACTATATATGACCCTTTGTCTAGTTCTTTTCCTATTGCCTATTCACAATGATCGATCGTATTACATGGACATACATTGGTAGTTTTGCTCTTACATATTACTGTTTCAGAGTCTTACTTCCTTCCCTTTCCCCTTATAACATGGTTTATTATGGAATCTTTTTAAAAAATGTTTTATTTATTTCTGAGAGAGAGAACGAGACAGCATGAGCAGGGTAGGGTCAGAGAGAGAGGGAGACACAGAATCTGAAACAGCCTCCAGGCTGTGACCTAGCTGTCAGCACAGAGCCTGATGTGGGGCTCGAACCCACAAACCATGAGATCATGACCTGAGCTGAAGTTGGACTCTTAACCGACTGAGCCAACCAGGCGCCCCAGAATCTTTTTTTGTTAAGTGTAACTGGTTATGGTGGCTCTAAAAATGTACCCTTGAGGTTTTCACTTGATCTTAGCCAAAAGGCCAAGAAGCGATACCCCCACCCTGAGGTCTTCTGCTTGCAGGGCATGCGTTTGGACACAGCCTGATTTGCCCAGCTCTGAGATATCATCCGTGTCTACATTCACACTGAAGGCACACGGCCATGACTGCTTTCAGCCGACAGCTGAGCACACCAGGGATTCCGTTCCTGGGATGCCACTGACAGATGCCTCTGTCTCCAGGACTCTCTGTCAGTCTTGTGGAAACTTCTCCAGAGCCACACTTGAGCCTTTCACCCTCCAATCACTGCATCTTCCTCCCTGCACAAAGGGGGAGACCACATCCTGTGGGAATTTGCCCTTGACTGCTCCTGGAAGCCAGGCAGATAGACCCAACGGCCCCCTAGACCCCTGGGGCCTGGTCAGGGCTCTTGGTAGGACCTCGCTGCTGTTGATACTTTTTTTTTTTAAATATTTTTATTTATTTCTAGGAGAGAGAGAGAGAGAGAGAGAGACAGAGTGAACAGGGGAAGGTCAGAGAGAGAGGGAGACACAGAATCTGAAACAGGCTCCAGGCTCTGAGCTGGCAGTCAGCACAGAGCCCGACGTGGGGCTTGAACCCATGAACCGCGAGATCATGACCTAAGTGAAAGTCAGACGCTTAACCGACTAAGCCACCCAGGCGCCCCTGCTGTTGATACTTTTAAGGTTCTGCTGTTGTTGTTCTAGTTGGGTCAGCACCTCGTGCCAGAGCATTGTGGCGCGTGAAACCGATGCGCGCCCTGTGCTTGACTTTCTGGACCATTTGCATTTGGACGATGGTGAGCGTTTTATTGCAAAAGGTGCTCAACACAGTGCTGCTAGTCCAGTATCTGACGGAGCGTCTGTGTTTTCTGGTACGCTCAGGCATCCTGTGTTGCTGAGTGTTGAAACAGCTTCCTTGAAACTTGACAGAGAAATGAATTTACAGAAAAACATTTTGACTCTACCCTCTCCCCCTTTCCTGGTCAACGCACCTGAATGAGACAGTTTGGTGGCTGAATTTGGCAGAGTCCCGAGATAGGAATTGTCTCCTCAGCTGCTTCCTGGGTAATGATCGGGACAAAAGACATGGGGGGCGACCATCAAGAACTGTGGAGGGTTTATCCGACTCGTAAACTGAAGACTTAGCCTGCTATCATTTGAGTGACGCCAGCAGAGGACATGAGACTCTCGGGTCCCAGAGACGGAGGACTTTGGTACTCATGGAAATAGTGTTTGTCAGGGTTCCTGGGCCCGATTCCACAGAGTAATATGATGAGGGACAGGTGAAACCTGCACGTGCAATGGGCTTCGTATGTGAAAGAACACCAAGTTCAAGGAGCCCAAATCTGTAACAATGGGCAATGAGACTGCCTGATGCTTGCCCTAGAGAGAGACACTATTATACTGGAAAGTTAACATAGCTGTCCTTTGCTCCGGAGGGAGATGTTATCTTCGTCCTCTGAGGCTGTGTGCTAGACAAACATTCTGGGAAAAAGAGTCCAGGATGAAGAGGGCCAGTGCTTTTGCTGCAAGTGTTCAGAGAGACACCCTGGGGAATTATCTCCCAATAGTGACATAAACCTACTTGAAAATTTTGGGGTGCTTCCCAAGGGGGGCCTGCGTGGATCAGTCTGTTAAGCAACTGACTGTTTTTTTATTTTTATTTTTATTTTTTATAGTTATTGTCAAGTTTGTTTCCATGTACCACCCAGTGCTCAACCCACAAGTGCCCTCCTCCATGCCCATCTCTCCCCTTCCCCTCCCCCCCCACACCCATCAGTCCTCAGTTTGTTCTCAACATTCAAGAGCCTCTCATGGTTTTCCTCCCTCCCTCTCTCCCCCTATTTCCCCCCTTCTTCTCCCCGACGGTCCTCCATTAAGTTCCTCCTAATCCTCCTATACGTGCAAACATATGGTAGCTGTCCTTCTCTGCCTGACTTATTTCGCTCAGCATCACACCCTCAAGGTCCATCCATGTTGCTACACATGGCCAGATTTCATTCTTTCTCATTGCCATGTAGTATTCCATGCTATAGATAAACCACACCTTCTTGATCCATTCGTCCGTTGATGGACACTTAGGCTCTTTCCATGTTTTGGCTATTGTTGAGAGTGCTGCTATGAACATTGATGTACATGTGCTCCTATGCATCAGCACTCCTGTATCCCTTGGGTAAATTCCTAGCAGTGCTATTGCTGGGTCATAGGGGAGTTCTATTGTTAATTTTTTGAGGAACCTCCACACTGTTTTCCAGAGGGGATGTACCAGTTTACATTCCCACCGACAGTGTAGGAGGGTGCCCATTTCTCCATATCCTCACCAGCATCTAGAGTCCTCTGATTTGCTCATTTTAGCCACTCTGACTGGCGTGAGGTGGTATCTCAGTGTGATTTTGATTTGTATTTCCATGATGAGGGAGGGACGCTGAACATCGTTTCATGTGTCTGTTGGCCATCTGGATGTCCTCTTTGGGGAAGTGTTTGTTCATATCTTCTGCCCATTTCTTCACTGGATT